>NC_061060.1:8148619-8307728 GCF_021917145.1 Hypomesus transpacificus
GAAAAGAACAAAGAAGAAAAATTCTGATGTTTCCCCAAAGCAGGAAATCTCAAACCTCATAAACCTTCTAAAGAGGTCATGGTGAGAACCGTGGGCCGATGTTTCCTGGGTAGTCTAGCAACTGTGTCGTTTTTCTTTTCAGTCCTTATACTTGCACATTCAACTGATGTTGAAGCTGGGCAGGGGGTAGCTACTCGCTGAGTCCACCCTCATTTCAATGGCCTGATTGGGGGACAAGTCCATAGGAGTTCCTCCCAGCTCTAGGAATGAGAGCTTTGTAAGTGTTGTTGGTCTTCCCCCAAACTAGCCTGCTACCCCGTCCTTCCATCTCACACATCATGGTGATAATGTGGTTAGATCTTAGTTCCTGTGGCTTTCCGCCTTGCCAAAGACTACAATGCTCTCCTTTGTGCCAGGGGCCTAAGCCTTTCTGTAACTCACTTCCCTGTATTTTCAAACCCATCAACTGCCATTCACCGACACTGAATCTCACGTCAACGAACAAAGTTAACAATAAAACCACATCAAATCAATTGATCGGGAAAAGGATAATGATTTTCATCATCATTGCTCCAGTAAAAGTGTTCATTTGTCCAGGGTACAAACACATCACTGTTCTTTTATAAACATTAACGTTTTGTGTGCCCGGGAAAAAAACTTTTCAGAAGTGTTGTTCAACTATCCTGAGGTTGAAATGAAAGGGATGGTCATTTCCAAACCCCAAAGCAATTCATCTTCTCAGATTGTGGTCCTCGTTGCCTCTGAATGAGTCATTTCAGGGTCTTTCTTAAGCTTTTGATTTCCATTGCCGGGGGCACTCAACAAGGCGACAAGCTATTATTTCAACCAACGCTCAGGAAGACCAAGCGAGCAACAATAAGTTCCCCACTGCCACTCTCTATCCCATCTTTTCATCTTTCACTCTCTTCTCCTGTCACTCTTTTCATTGTCTTTGTCTTGTGCTACAATAAAAGTAAGGCTTTTAATTATCTGAAGTTAAAATGATGTCAGTATCTGAAGTGACTTGTTCATTGCAGACTTTTAGTTTTTGGTGGGAAATGTCATTTTGCAAAGCTCTGCTTGGTTTTTTTGGAGGGTGATAATGACATTGCTTCATTTTTATTGCTGCTATTTATTACACCGGAGCTGCCAGTGATTGTCTCCCCAAAGGCAAAATCATTCATTCTGAAGAGAACAATAGATGTGCATGCCATTATGCACCTGCAGGTTACATCCAAAGCTTTGAAGAGCTTTACCTTCACACACACAACAGCTTAGGAATCAGATGTGCATGCTAGTTTGAGACTTCTAAAGTATATTTTCTCTTTTGATTAAATGGTATAGACTCTATGTATTAAATAACAAAAAAATATAATTCACTGCAAATAGTTTGATGTGGTTTTGCCTGGGTGCTGTTGGTGTGTCTTACATTCATCAGAAATGCGCAGGTCCTCATAGGTACCTTCACAGTGCCACGTGTGTGTGTAAAGAAACTTACAACAAAGCAGTTTTGGATCCCTGACATCACAGGATTTAAAAATAGACAGCACTTTCGTAAGATGGATAATGGTTGTAAACAAAATATGAAAAAGTCATAATTAAAAATGTATATATTTTCTTCAGGCTCCGTGGTGCTGAAAGCCTTGCTAGAATGGGGTTTCCGCTCCAAGTCTCAACACAATGGAGTTGTCTGAGCCTGAAAGATTGATGCTGAGGTACCACACACAGAGACAGGTTTGGGAAAAGCACAGATAACAAGAGAGTTGTTCATACAGTACCCTGCTGAATAAGAATGTCAGAACATCAGGCTTCTTATCATATTCCATAGATTTCAGGATATTTCTGAAATTTGAGCTTAAAGAATTAATTGGCTGAGGCGCATAGAATCTCCAAAGTTTAAAACAGATGATTATGAATTAAGTCCAAATGTGAAATTACTTGTTTCAGATTATCAAAACCGTGTTACTTCTATGCCATAATTGACTTGGACATATTGTCATGCTGTTCACAAAGTGAACAACTACAAGGGATGGAAACATCCTCCTTGATATGTTCTAGCTCCTTCTCCCTTCCAATGGCTGTTACAACAGGACCAATATGATAGAGTGGATTTTGCGTTAGCATAACAACAACTTGATGGCTTTGTGTGCTACTCATCAGCTCTACGCAATATCATGTCTGATTTGATTCCCAGCATCCACTCCAGCCTGAGGACCCCACAAAGAGACAGTTTTCAAAGATTCATGGTTCATGTTAATAGACTGTTCAGTTTCCCATCTTCCTTTTAACCATAGGGGAATTAGTTTTGGTTGTTTGGACAATATTTAACCCCCTACAATTCCCAGCATCCACTCCCGTTTGAGAACCCCACAAAGGGACAGTTTTCAAAGATTTATGGGAGGAGAGGTTTGAATGTGAAAGTTCAGTTCCAGGGCATGGTGAAACAGCAATGCAAAAGCGACAGCTAGCTTAGACAAGTGAAATAGACGAAAGTCCTTTGTGGCCTTCCCTGACAGAAACTATACCTAGCAAAATAGACATACTGTACTATGTCAGTAATGTTTGATCAATTACAGTAGCTTCATCACTGAATGCTAAAACTGGATTCTCAGTAAATGTACTGTGTTTATACTTTTTGACAAAAGTATAAGCAAATACTATGATTCCGTTACATCAGGTTGGATGTGTCATCCATTAAAACATTTTTACAAAATCCAGTCAGTCTAACCACAGGCTGTCACAATAATGCCTTTCTATAAAATCTGGCAACCTATCACCGTGCTGGGTGAAGACGCTCATACACAGGCCTGCATGTGTCCTTAAGCTTCACACAGTAAATAGGATTCACATTCAAAACCCAAGAAATGACAAGGACCAGGATGAGGGGTCAGTTGGAGCACTTTTGACACTTATATTAGCAGTATGTATGATTCGGGACCATGTCTGCGACACCGTGTTGAACTCTGGGTTGCCATGTCATTATTGCTGCCCAGCTAAGCAGAGGGAACAGGCTAATAATTAATCTGCTCTAATGGTGACATGGAGCAGGCCTGGCCTCACCAAGGGGGACGGCTGGCTGTCAGAGGGAGGATGTGATGTCAGAGGGAGGATGTGATGTCAGAGGGAGGATGTGATGTCAGAGGGAGGATGTGCTGTCAGAGGATAACGCAGGGGCAGGGGCGGACTGGCCATCGGGGATACCGGGAGGATCCCCGGTGGGCCGACGGGGTTGGGATGGTCCAAAATACCGGCCCACTTCCATTACCAACCGCCGCTCTGACATCAGCATCTCATATTATTTCACGTCACAGCTTGAATGCGTATAAATTACTCTAAGCCCTTTTGTAGTCTAGGATCACTGACTGAGCTTTATACTGCTCCTCGCGATCTGTATTCACACTCATGTTGCTGATTTTTCAAAGATTTTCTGACGTGTCTTCTGAAATCTGTTTTTACGGACTTCGGAAGTTTAACGTAAGAAATTAAACATATATGATGTAATTTCTTTGTAATCATCCAAAATAATGCTAAGTGTATGGGTATTTTTCCAAGTAGGCCAATGACTGGTCGATGGGTGCGATGCATTGAGTGGACAACGCGCTGTGTTTTGAGTGGGCCTTGTGCCGTTTACTCAGTGGGCTGGTCTGACAGTATAACTACCGGGCCACCTTTTCCCCCCAGACCGTCCCTGCGCAGGGGCGCATGCTGACAAGCATTGACGTGAACCCCCACAAAGCGCTCTTCATCTGGGTGGCCAGATGTCGGTCCTCTGTTTTGTCTCTAATGAATGATGTGTACAGATGTACAGTACTGTCATTTTTGCTAGCCTGATACCAGCCTGTATAAACTTACTAAAGTCACACTATACTATATGACTGTCACCAAACTAGACAGTAATGCTTCAAATATTTCCAGACACAGTATAAATCAAGCAGGTGTTCTGTCCATAGCTAGAGGCATTCATGCAACCACAGAATACATGAATAGTCTGTATCTCAGCTATAGAGCGGGAACACACATTCTTCTCCAGACATACATACCCACACGGTGAATCATGAATCAGCTGAATCAGTCATAAACTCCTCTCTCCCTCCAACGCAGCTGCCACTAGAACATGCCTCCCTCAGACAGACCCCCCCGGGTGGCATCACCAGAGGGTGCTGGACATCAGCCACCCTAACCTTCTTATTCTGTCTCTCTGTCTTTCTCTATATCTCTATCATTCCCTCTTTCTCTTTCATTCTCTATTGCATGCTCTCTCTTAAATTTCCTATTTTAATAGCTGTTATTAGTCACTTAGTCACACAAGTGAACAGATTATCTCTCTCTTCTCTCTCTCTCTCTCTCTCTCTCTCTCTCTCTCTCTCTCTCTCTCTCTCTCTCTCTCTCTCTCTGTCTCTCTCTCTCTCTCTCTCTCTATCTCTCCTTCTCTCTGTGTGTTTTTCCTGGTCGTTTTCCAAACCTAAAAAAGCATTGATTTGCACACAAAATCCAGTAATTGTAAAATTGATAGATTCACACTTCGAGCCTAGCAGGATATGTGTATTGTCCCTTGACTGTGCTCCTATTGAAATGTTACCAATGTGATTCTGATGGGGTGTGCTCTCTCCATGACTGAAGCTGCTTACCCATTAGAATGTAGAACTAAAAACAACCTCATTTATTTTGTAGGGATAACAGCCAATTACCTTCTGAACTTCTTATGTGCTCAGAGTGTGATTAGGGCATCATGTACGTGTGTCTCTTTATGTGTGCATGTGCACGTGTTTGTGTGTGTTTGTATGTCTGTGTGTGTGTGTGTGTGTTTATGTGTACATGAGAGGGAGAGAGAGATGGGCCTTATCTGGAATAAATATGATAAATATGCTAATGGTTGCTAAATTGCTTTTGCTGTTCAGCTTGCAGGTGGTGATGACTGGTAAGGAGAACAAACGTCTCCTCTAAATGAGACAGATTAATGGCTCCTGGGGCTCCCAGGTCTCTGCACTACCGGAGCTGAATTACCAGGATCTCATTTAGGCCTGCTTGTTTTCTTAGAACAACAGAAACACAAAAACAAGATTTACAGTTCTCACCATCTTCAAAACTACATGCCCAAATCTGTTTAATATCGTATTTGAAAAGTTTGTTGTCTGTATTGTCCCATGTTGCCCTGTACTGAGGCCGTTCCTTGACTTACATACAAGGCTTCACACAAAGCTAGCTTGAATCTCTAAAGCTACCTTACTGATCTTTGAAATATTTACTGATTAAGCCTAAATGAAATAGTAATGCCCTGAAAATCTCCCCCTTAAAAAATACTATCTGGACTTTCCAACTCTAATCAGCACAAGCTGTAAAATACTGTAACATTTTACATTGAGTCATATCAATATAATGCAGTTTCAATATAATGCAGTTTCCTTCAATAATAAACGAAACGTAAAAAAAGGTATTCCTCCATTTCTATATAGGCCTACGATAGTTCTCTAACTAGGGCATAGTATGAGCCCATTTAAGCCTTACCTGACCTGGTTTACCAAGAGAATTTCACCATGCACTGCTGAACAAGAGCCAAAAATACTTTGTAGTTTATTTTTTCATTTTCTCAAAGAAGAGTCTCATCAAATATGGTGAACAGGAAGAAAGACTCCTCCTGTAGGTTCCGGAATAGTGCCACACACGGAACATGGGGAGAAGGAGCCAATAGAGTTTAGACCTCGGGACACGAAGGCCTGGTGTGTCATGTCCTGCCTATGGCACCCCGGTCCACAGCACTAGCTAGCAAGCTAATTAGGGTCCCATGTATGTAATCCTCATGCTAATGATGGGCGAGAGGTATCTGAAGTGTATAGCTGTGCTCTCTCTCCCCCCTGGGTCTGGAGAAGATCTTTAGAAAAACAGTAAGACATGAGCCCCCTGCCACCAAAACAACACATCTGTTGGGAGAAGATAAGACATTTATGTGGAGGAATGTAGGAAGGATTCGACACAAGGGGGAATGGGTAATATTATTTAATGGATTGGAGTGTGTGATTGTGTATGTCTGTGTGTGTGTGTGTGTGAGAGAGAGAGAGAGAGAGAGAGAGAGAGAGAGAGAGAGAGAGAGAGAGAGAGAGAGAGAGAGAGAGAGAGAGAGAGAGAGAGTGAGAGAGAGAGAGAGAGAGAGAGAGAGAGAGAGAGAGAGAGAGAGAGAGAGACTGAAAATAACAGCTATTAGAATTGGAAATGTAAGTCTTTCAGACTTAATTCACATACAATTACTACCGATTACTGATCAATGTATTAAGATTATGCCTTTTTCCCTATGTCTTATGCACCTCATATTTGCCTGTTTTGTCAACCTAACTGGACTGAATGAAGAGCCACATCTGTGCTGTAACCATTCACTTGGGGATGGAATTTGTCACACATGATCAACACACTTGGGCTTGGTTATGTTTTTCTAACAACAGAAAATGGAACACTGCTCCACGTGTCACCAGAAGTCTGCAAACTAAGGGAGGGGACAACCATGACCACAGAGTGACCACATGGAAATAACGACCAGATGATTGTTTTTCATTTGTGGCAGCTGCCACGCTGCTTTAAACTCAGTTCAGGGCCTGTTGTGTCCAGGAGAAATGCTCTAAAAACACAGAGAAACAAAGTCTCTTCTGCACACGTTTAGAATGTGCATGTGTCTCCTCAGTGTTTTATATGACATTGTATTGATTATATAAGATGTATTCTTTCACGACACATTTAATTGAAAAATGCATTTGTCACTATTTTGAAAGGCTAGCATGTACAATAGCAAAGGCAATGGCATGTTATAGGTTTGTTAAATGAATGAAAACGCCCATTAAAGTAGGAAAGTGAGGGGGGAGAATGGCTCTGGATACCATAAGATGTACTGTACTCATAAATCCATGGGTATGTCTAATAAATATTACATGACACCTGTCAAAATTCATGTCAGAGTAAATAGATTTAGTGAACTGGAACACATTAGAGAGACAGAACAGCTTACCAAGAAAACTTAGTCTTATTTACATTATAGAGAAAGTATTCTGAGCAATACTTTTCTTTGTGCTCATAAATCAACTTGGTATTGCTTACCAGGCTCAAAAAACAGAACCCAAGTAAAAATGAGGCTGTCATATTGGGATAAAGATATTGAAATATTCATTGGATAGAAACCCAAACTGTTTATTCATATCTCACCCCTGTGCAAACTCCATTTAGAAATGTGCTCAATCCAAAAAAACATACACTGGAACTCATTTTTTAATAAAACGCACAACAAATGTATTATCTTACCAAAGAATTGTATTTCAAAATTTCCTGTTGATAATTTCAACAAAGTACCAGAAATAGTATTGTACGGCAGGCCGATACCTTTCTAAATGGATTACATTTTCTTGTTTTTCTATGGTCAGATTGCTCATGATGATTCAGACATTCCCACAGACCCTAATGAAAGTCATTAGGTAATAGTAGCAACTGTTAACCAGCTGGATGTCTAGGTTGGCTGTGGTGGTATGTGTGTGTGTGCGCGTGTGTGTGTGCGTGTGTTTGTGTGTGTGTGTGTGCGTGTGTGTGTGTGGGGGTTCCTATAAATATTATTGATTCTTCTCAGGCACCCTCCCATCAGGAGCCTGATGCAGATAATTGCATGATGGGCTCCCATACTGTGACTGCAGGGAGTCTCAGAAGCCAGGAGAGATGCACTGTCACTGTCTACTTAATGAACACAACCACAAAGGATTCAGAGACTGCAAAACACAGGAGAGGATACAATGGGTATGGCTTCTGCAGGCATTGCAATTCACCTCTGGTTTGGTGCAAGCAAATCTTCCAGCAGGTTTGTAATTTTAATGTTGCCCAACTAAATTCTTGTTATCGGCATACAAATGGTCAGTTTGGCAGGTTGGAAAAGTGGACATATATTTGAAATATACCTTACCTGCCAAGTGCACCCACTTTACCAGTTCACCTGTGACCTACCCAGTGGCTTTCTGGGCAGGGTCATTTGGCTTTCATCATTTTGTCTTTGAAAGAGCAAAGGAGAAACTTCCACCTGGGTTGTGTCTATGTATAAAGTGTCTTGGGGGTGGGGGGAGTCTTGTGAATTATGCTGAGGTGAGTTAATGGGAATTGTCTGCCTGCAGGGATCAGCCAAGCTGCCAGACCCGCTACTGCAAGAGCTTGTCATACAACTAAACCCAGCCTTCTCATTTCAGCTCTGGCATCATCAAGTCAAAAAAGGCCTAACTGAAATATAAAAATACGTTTAAAACATTGCTTATTTACAGAGCATGGACCAGTTTGACATTTAATTTAAAAAAGATTATGTTACCTTCTAGATGTATCTCTGGGTTTTGCAACAACACTCTGCCCACCAACTGCTTTTTGATTGCTAACACTACAGTATGTCATTTCAAGAATGATGTGTTAGTGAATGCTGTAAGTGTGTGAAACAGATAAGACAGTGTTTGACTGGAGGAAACTAACCTGTGATTCCAGAAAGGATGATGTTTGCATGAACGCAGTCAGGGTTGAAGTTACAGAGGCACGTTACACAGGGGTAATATAGTGGAAGTAGAAGAAGATTTGATCTTTCAACTCTGGTGACCCTGAAATAACTCCTGATGTCTGGTCCTCTGATATACCTGAGGTCTGATTCAAACAATGTACAAATACAATCAGGGAGGGATGAGAGTTCAACAGTACTTATGGCTTTCCAATATCCTCGATTTGAAATAAAATGTCATCAACAATCATCAAAAATGCAATTTTGGGGTTTCAGAGAGACAAACGCTTGTTTTGTCTCTACCAAATCTAATAGTAGTTTAATTTGCAACAGATTATTATTTCAAGAGATATGTAGTGGATTTATCTGATTTACTGTCATTCCCTATCCCAGCAATCCTTGTGTGATAGCAATGCATCTCTATGCCACAACATACAAGAAACAAGTATTCATTAGCATATTCCAAGTACACAACAAAGCAACTGACACATGTACGGCTGTCAAACTTTGAATGGGATCGATTTGTTAATAGGCAGCACGAGAAACTGAGAGTCCAGATGCACATGCCTGATGTTCTCACTCAGTGGTTTCCACAGCAAAACTCATTCTCGAGGAAACTTAATGACCCATGACACAACTGTGCCTCGAACCAACTTCCATGTTAAGACAGTCTCAGTGTGGTTTCTCTGGCTGCCAGCGGTCGTGAATCTCCTATGTTTGTTCCAAAGCTTAGATGGATCTGCTCTCACCACCCCTTAGACCTCTCCCCTAGATGCTGGCCCAGGCTTGAGTAGTCACAAACATATGCATTTGATGCTTTCGCACCCACACACTAATCTCCAGGCTGAATCATATAGTCATACAAATACCCTTAACATAATACAGTAAAGCATCTACACAGATTGTTTATGCCGGCTTCCGACCAACATGGACATCTTAAAATTGACACCATAAATTGTCTCGACATATATAACAGGTGCTCTCTAGATAAAGTACATTTTAACATTTAACAGCTGTGTCAAAGACGTATTTTTAGGGACAGGGATTATTAGAGACAGGGTAAGTGCCCTAGTAAAGTGGATGAATGATCAGATTGTCATTAATCTCCCACTCCTGGGTGAACGGTCAAGTGATGGATTCATATCCATGCCAGAGCAAAGGAAGGAGAGTTCAGGGATCCTGCAGGTTGAGCAGTTTTTCTTCCTCTGTGAAAGATTTACAGGTTCCAGAATGGCAATCAAAGGAAAATGCCTGAGTCCTCCACATTGAAATATTGACTGTACCATTCTAGACTTCTTTTAGCCACTACTGTTTACTGCCCTTCCTACAAAATGTTTAATGCTTTTAATTGTCTATGCCTATGGTCATGTGGAACTCGGAGAGAGAGTCCACTATCTTATAACAAATATATCTTACTAGCAAATATATAAAAGTCAGTTGGCATATAACACATCGCTGAATCCCTCGGTTAGGGACTCATTTTGTGACTGTACGAAGCCTTGGAGGCATACCTTCATCATAAGTGACTGGAAGCACCTGTTCTATTTGAGTCGGACACCATTTGTCTGAAGAAATGGTTGATGTTTTGCCAACCAGCTGGCCTTCCTCCCACTCAAGTTGTCTAGTACAGCTTGTGCCTCAGGAATCCTGCTTAAACCTCTTTTGAAAAACCAGACTCTCCAGCCTTACTAACAATGTCAAGTGAATTCAGAAAAATGAACTTTTGACCAGAGGCCAGTTTAATGCATCTTAGATTTTTTTATTTAGTTGACCATAAAAGCCATTGTTCACATAATTGCAGTGCTTGTCTCAAAACTCCACCATTCACAAATTGTCAGTGACCTCCATGAAGAGCAGGCAAACTCTCATCTAATCTGCACACAACTGCAATCAATGTTCACATGGCCAGTTATTCCATTCCATCCATGGCCTGCTTTGCATGCTTGTTGTGTGTGGCAGGGGAGTGGAGCGTTCTCCTCACCTCATTACCTGATCTATTTAAAACCCTGGGAACGGATTCACCGGCAGGCTGATTAAACGAACGCTGATAGCCGGCGCGTCTGCTGCTCTCCTATGGGAGGCCACCTGCGCCACTCAGTGTCACGACACAGGGTAGCTCAGCCTGTTTCCTGCAGGGTTTCTCTGTGCCCTGTGACTGTTTACACGACCTCCCAGGCTTATTCTCATCTCTGGCCTTGGCAGGGACAAAAATGAGTCGTCCTAAATGGATAGAAACCTCTCTTCAATTGACTTCCTGTCATTAGCTATCACAAACTTCGTTTCTCTCAGGTTCAAAGAGATAAGAAAACTTTCGCTAAGGCAAAGAAATAACGGTAAGAGTGCTAATTAGTTTTCTTTCTGCCTCTGCTGGATGACAGAGGTTCTAAATTAAGCAGGCTCTCATAACAGCTGACATTATGTGGCAGCAAAGCAGATGCGTCTTAGAAGAAATTCATGTAATTAAGAATTTTGTTTTTTAATGGATATGCCGTCATTAGTGAAGAGCACCTCTTCAGAGACCTAGAGGAACAGGGAGAGGAGACAAACTCAATGAATCACTCAGAAGTAGCATCACTGCAAGCTCAAGGTGGTTGCTTTGTACCTGGATGCTCGTTATGCCCAGTTTCTTGATTTATGAAATCAAAATGGCACCCTAAATGTTTTTCATTCTGCACAGCTTGTGCACACATTATTATGCTAATTGAGTTACAACTTTGTTGTGCTGATCTGGTCTTTTAGTGAACACATTTTTATTGCATTCTTGAATCACCTGGAACCCTCTGGCAGCTGTCTGGCTGTGTTGGCTGCCTTTGAAGACTGCCTGTAACCAGTGGAACGTTTGAAACTCCCTCCCAATTCAATAAGAAAGATAGATCCAATTATAAGGAAACATTTTCCTATTTCATTTCATTGTGAAATTGGTATGTAAGGCATCGATAGTTAGTGGTGATACTAATAAATAACTAATAACCCATTCACAATCCTTGATTTGGCGAGTTCCCTTCTTTTTCATCATGTGTGGGCGAGGATTGTAGAGGCAACACCCAGTCCCAGGACTTGAACTAGACCCATTCCCTGGCTGTGTCAGTCGGCACCACAGATTCTACACCAATGAAGATATTCCTCATAAGCGCCTCCTGTGGTGTCCCACTGCTGAGAGAGTGTCATCTTTCACCTCGCGCCCCTCCTCCCTCCAGACGGACATTGGAGTCAGCTGGGCCCGCCTCTGTACCCAGGTGTGTCAGGCGCACAACTGAACATCTGTGTCGGTGTACGCAGCACAGTGACTCTAACCAGACACAGTGGGGGAGGGATTGAGACTGTGCCACAGAATAGCCAAGGAGAATGAAACAACTGCATTGTACCAACTGCTGTGTCGCATTGGCAGAGTGTGGGAGACGCAGTACCCTGATGTGTAATCTACATGGAATCCTTTCTTGACAGACAGGTCATAATATATATGGATACTTGTATACTGTTATTTTACTTTCAGGAATTCCAATGTTGGCTTACGTAACAGACCCGCAGACAGGCACATCACTCAAGGTGTCAGAGCCATCTTTTGTCATGCCTTGCTTCATAAAGAGCATTCCAAGGTGTTGCTAAATCATTGGAATGTTTAGAATGAAAATGGATTTCAGATTATTATATATATTTTTTATGTTTGGTCGAGGGGTGGAGGGGGGATGTTGTCGATCGACACCTTGTATATAAGAAAATCTCATCTAGGTATTGAAGATGAGGATTTGAACTGCAGTTCAGTGTATTGTTATGATCCTTTTACAGACTGCACTCAAGGTGGTGGAGATCCAACTATGCCGGTGGCATGTGGCAGTGTCAGTGGGTGAACCGCAGGCATTCCTGCTGTCCATGCCCTAGAGATCCCTTTCGGCTTGGATTTGTGTAAAATCATTAGGCTGTAACCTAAGGAGCGCTGTGTGTGCATCACGTCCATACAAGGACCCTGTCCATCTTGTGAAAAACAGGTCTCTTGCCCATATCTCTTGCTGAAGTCTTAAATAATTAAAAGCACTTAGCGTGTCACCAGTCTTTCAGTCACCCCACTCAACCCTATTTTTACTATATCTGAGACTTCATTGCATTTACTATGGGGTGAAGACGCTTATATACCCCCTTAAGTGAATGAACGGTCTGTGTAAGTAATTTTCATTCAGAACTTTAAACAATAAAAAATTGCTTCAGACATCAGTCATTAATTCAGTTATCTTGGAGGTAGAGATTCTATCGTAGAGATGCGCTTTGCCAAAATGGTACTAAAATGGAAATAAGTGATGTAAAATGATGTTGAATAACAGATATAAAATACAGACTATAAGGACTTGTTTATGGACATGACAAGGTGCAGTGCTGCACATCGACTACAAAGCAATCGATCCCTGTGCTCTTGCATATGTTGTTGTTGATTGGCCTGCTGACTCAGTGTTTCCTGCAGTGTGATTATGAGCAGAGGAATCTGACCGGGTCTGGGCCAGACCTGGTGCCATATCGATTCGCAAGGCTGTTTGTGGACAGATTCTGTGCAATTGGTGCTTCAGACAAGGCACTGCGGTTCATTATATAGACCCACCAGTGTTTGTGATAAGGATGGGCTTCCCTTTTTCCTGCTCATTGGCTGATTGGACCCAAGATTACCTTTTCCTCAGAGTACTGTCCGGGATTCAAGTGGCGGTGGGCGGTCGACTTTGAGGTGACTTTGTGCATCTCTTGGGTCCGTCCTCCGAATACTTTTGACTGCAACTTTACATACTTTTGTTCCCCATGGAAGAAGAAAAAGGAAACCTATCGTTACATGACATACATTTTCATCTACAGTTGGTTTGATCTCAGCATGGTTCCCATCCTTGTAACAGCAGAGTATGTTTTGACATCCATTTGAAAAAGGATGTCTATTTCAAAATGAAACATTGAATATCTGTCTTTGTACATGATGTGGCAGCACCCATTGTCTTGGAGACATGATTTTAAACAATCAATCTTTATTTCTTCTGACAAATGACAGATTGCAGCTGGAAACAAACAATGTTGAGTAGTTGTGGAAGAAGCATGTGTCTGTGTAGGAGAAGTAAAAGGTCTGTAAAAGGTAGTCCTTTGTTGACAAGGAATTAAGCTAAAATCCAGATCAGAACTGTATGAATTATCTGCTGGACGACCATGCTCCTCAATCAGTACTCTTAGAGGACCTTTAAGCCAGATCAAATAGATCCAAATCTTCACCCATATGAAACTGTTTTGCCAGAATAATCCCAATGGATTTTCTTTATGACATTAAAATAAACCCAGGATACAACAAAACGGCTAGCCTTTTCAACTCTGGCAGACAAACCCATTGACATACACACAAGATATAGTGTTATCAAACACCAATCAGTGTAACTATTTAAGACCAAATCAGTGCATGATGCTAACTCTAATTGTATGTGTGCCAGTGTCTACAGTACATGGGAATCTGCCAGCATTTGTGATGTTTTTAGGCCTAATAGCATTTATTTATGTGTATCCCAGCTGGCTTAGACTTGTTTGTGTGTTTTGTCTCATGTCTGGTTTTTCATTAAATGCGTCATTACACGCTTTCGTGGGGTAGAGGTAGCCAGTCACGACAGAGGGATTTCCACCCTTGTTTTGATTCTAGCCCGAGGTCAAACTGTGTATTAGTAGCAGTAAACATGACTCTGAACAGACAAGCCCAAGCTTTGGAGCTGAGACATACCATGGGAGAGACTGCATTCAGAACAAACCACACAAGTCCGCAAACCCAGCAACCATAACCTTCATCTGTGCCAATTCATCGGCATCAACTGGTTATTCAGTTTGAGACATTAGAAGCACATTATTTAGTCGTTATGTTATATTACTATTAATACTACTAACTAACGAAGTTAAGGACATTAGCTTAGTTAGATAAGCATTGTTCAGAGTTCTGTTGTTGTGTTTGTACTATTTTGATATGTGTAATGCTATGGTCTGTAGTTTAGATAATTTGAGTGTTCACCCTGATTGGGAATATTGTCTAGTTAGATGGCTATCCAAGCCGTCCAATGAGAAGGTGTTTTAGGGTAAAGAAACAGTCATGAGCATTGTTCTGCTTAAGGCTAGTTGACGCTACGGTATCGTTGTTCCCGTTTAAAGTGCGACCTGTATTCCAGTGCGGCCTCTACTCTGATTTACAAACACAAAGCTCCCATCATCAGTTTCCACATGCTATGGAAACCTGTGTTTCCGGGTTGAAAACTTGGATGACTGCAAATTTCCTTCTTCTTAATTCGGATAAAACCGAGGTTCAAATTTTTGGTCCGAAAAAACACCGAAATAATTTATCCCATCTAACCTTAGACTTAGACGGCGTCAAAGTATCTCAAAGCCAGCTGGTAAAAAATCTGGGAGTCACAATGGACCCAGACCTTTCGTTTGAGTACCATATTAAGCAAATCACCAGAACAGCATTTTTCCATCTACGTAATATTGCCAAAATACGAAAATTCCTCTCAAAGGATGATGCTGAAAAACTAATACATGCTTTTGTTACGTCCCGATTGGACTACTGCAATGTGTTGTTCTCTGGCCTCCCAATTACCTACCTAAAAAACTTACAGCGGGTGCAAAATGCTGCTGCTAGACTATTGACTAAAACTAGAAAGTTTGATCATATAACATCGACTCTTATCTCTTTACACTGGCTCCCTATCCAAACCAGAGCTGATTTCAAAGTTCTACTACTAACTTACAAATCTCTGCATGGATTGGCACCACTGTACCTCTCCGGTCTCCTTGCACCCTATTGCCCCGCAAGGTCTCTAAGATCTCAAAATGCCGGCTATCTGGTAATACCCAAAGTTAAGAAAAAAACTGCTGGAGGTAGGGCGTTCTCATATAGAGCACCTCTTCTTTGGAACAAATTACCCATCTCAATTAAGGAAGCTGATACTGTCTCGACATTTAAAACTAGATTAAAAACGTTCTTGTTTAGTCAATTCTATGATTGTTAAAGGGAAGTATGTGTGTACTTTCTATGTAAACCTGGGATGTGTGCTTGCCTATGTGTGTATCACATGTAACTTTTAAATTTTAATTATAGCTTATGTTCACATTGCCCAGCTAGATGTTACAAATAAAGTAAACCTGTTACTGTATATTGTTAGTATTATTATTATTATAGTTCCGTTGCTGTATATTGTTACTGTTATAGTTTTTATTACTAGTTGGAGACAACGGGGGACTGGCTGTTTTCATCCTTATTCGTATAAGTATAACCTACTTTAGAGTTCTTTCCCCTGGAACAGATTTCATGTTCCAACTGAGGGGGGCTGTCGTTGTTTTGGTGTGTGGGGCTGCATCAAATACCCTTTTTGCTCTGTTTAATTGCTGCACTAGTCCACACTTGACCGGTGGGGATCTCATTCTATTTTGACTGTAACTGTTAGCTGCTCCTGGCATTCTCTAATCCCTGCTCTCCTCTCTGTCCCCCCCCCCACACATTCCCTGTGGTGTGGGGGGTTTGAGCTGTCAGGACCTGCTTGGTCGTCGGTCTGCCAACGCTGAACCAGGTCGTCACCCGGAATCCACTCTCCATGACGGCCAACAGCAAGTTTCCCGGTCCCATCCAACGTCTATAAAGCCGAACAATGGATTTTGGTGTTTCAAAACCCATTGACACTGTATGACTATGTTTAGCTTGTGTTCTGCTCCTCTCTCTTACCAACCGTCTCTGGAGGAGGGGATCCCTCTCTGAATTGCTCCTCCCAAGGTTTCTTCCATTTTTTCTCCCGGTGGGAGTTTTTCTGGGAGTTTTTCCTTGTCTTCCTTGAGGGTTTAGGTTGGTTGAGGGGCAGTTCTATGGGCGCATGTGAAGCCCTCTGTGACATGCTTGCGTGTAAAAAGGGCTATACAAATAAATTTGATTTGATTTGATTTGATTTGATCATGGTGGGGTGCGGCTTAAAAAAATGCGGCTTATTTTCCGAAAAATACGGTATTTGCAATGGTTACCCACGACTGAACTGCGTCTAGTAAATTGTGCCTGAAGAAACATACTTGTATGTAAAATATCTGATGAGGGAAGCTCAAATTGTTGACACTGAGATGTTTTGACACCCAAAAGATGATTTCGATACAGTTGACTCAGATGGCTTGCTGCATATAATGAACATTTTTGATAGATCTACACTAGTTGCTGCTACAAACTCAGAATAAATCCGAAGGATTTGAGGGTCCCCTTTCGCTCACCAGTCCAGTGTGTGCACTACGTAGACTGTGATCTGACCTGATGCATCTCCTGCAGGTCCTCCTCCCTCTCTCTTACATGTCCTGTCCATCTTCACTGCCTGTCCCAATAAAGCAGAAATTATACATATCTATATATAAATACTAATTTAAGTTGGAAGGAAAACACTCCAAATTGGATTTCCAGGGTGCAGCAATTCTTTTAAATTATTATGTTATTGTGGCATAACTGGAGTTTTAGTAAAAGATTGTGTAAATATTAGGTAGTTATATCAGAAAACTAAACAATAATCAATGCAATAACACACTGCCCATACCCTCAGGAATGCAGGACAGAATGGATTCTTTGCAGGAGTGAAACTGAAGTGTGCATGCTTGGATTCAGATATTATGGGTTTGTGCAGGTATGTTCATGATATGAGTAAACATACCAACCATCTGAGTGTTTAACCGTCACTGTGGAATTGCAATTATTTATGCAATTTTCCTGTTTAAACCATCCCATTATTGTAGATAGACAAGTTATTTTCTCATATTGGATTTGCAGCATGTATAACCTAGCAATAAAATGATCCATTCCATCTATATGTTTTTCTGCATGTAATACCTTTAAAATGTCCATGTCCAATGACAAATATTTGCTATCATGAGCGAGAACAAAGGTCACATAACCAGCAAATCTAGTGATGTTCCATTAAAGGCCTGTAGATACAGATCAAGTAAAGCCATTGAGAAGCAAACGCCACCCTAAACCTTGTTATTCATGGTTAGCTGTGACTCCCTGGAGCTAATCGCCACTGCATGTATGTTAGGGAAGGCTCAATCACTCAGGGAAAAAACGATTAAAATAGACAAGATTTCAATCTGCAGGACAGAGTTCCTCAATATAACAGGAATTGACCTTATCTTCGATCTGTCATTTCAACAAATGTAGCTTCTTGTGCCCCCTACCCCCTCTCCCTCCTGCCACTCCCCACTCCCACTTTATGATGGAGTCGGCTTGACAAGATGATTGTGGTTGCGATCAACCTCCCACCCCCTACCCCCATCATCTGAGAAAAGGGGTTTAGGGGACGAAGGATTGCAGTTAGTGATAAGGTGCTACTATATCATCTATGATGACTTGTAGCTGCTTCCTGTTTCCCTCCCAAAATATTTTTAGGAGAGTGAAATTAAAATATGTCAAGTAATGATGTATTATCATAACACTTTATTAACTGTTCATTTAGTAGGATTTCAAACAGAGGAGAAAATAATACCAAGCAAAATGTTACATTATATTTGCAAATCTGACATTTTTAGGCACTTATTGGACTAAACCTAACCTTCTCTGCTTGACTATATTTAATTGCAATTTCTTCACCCGGATAATGTGTTATCTCATGTGAGCATATGCATGCATGAGCAGACAAGAAGGAAACGGCTGTTACATTTTTAATTGGCCACAGCTGTGCATTCACTTCTCAACACGTTTCAACACTTAACACCTACAGTACTGTACTGTAAACTGACAGCTAGTTCTGACATCATGCAAATGTTTCTCCCACACGGCAGGAAGCAGTGTAAAACTCTCATCCATATATAAATGCCCCTTCATGACATGATGCTAATGAGCTAAGATGTGCAGCGGCAACCGTGACCTGAATCCTGAGTCTTCAAGCTCCCAGGGATCAGCCCAGGGTGGCGACGTGTGGCCAGCGGCCTCAATTACCAACAACAGTGGGCGAACACACATTATCCACCAGTGTTTCGCTGTCATATTTCTTGTTAATGTATAAGAACGAATTCAGCCATTAATTCTCCAAATGGTGCCAGCCTGAGTTACAGACGTCCCTGACTGCCACTGTCTTGACAAGAACTTGGAGAGGACAGATACACAATGAGAGGAGCTCGCTAACAGTCCTCTGAATGCAATCCTCCGAGCCATTATTTATAATACATTGCATGTTATTGATGCGTAAACAAGAGGGGCTGTGATGGAGGAGAGGAGGCAGCAACAAGCGTGTATGTGTGGTGGTGGTGGTGTGTGTGGGTGGGTGGGGTTAAGTGGTGTCATACAATCTGGTGTTTGTATGTGTCTCTTTGATAAGTCACACTTAGAGCCCCCCTCAACTTCCACTGCAATTAGACTGTGGTGGAAGGGCATTCACTGATGGGGTTGGGAACCCTTTGTCCCCTCTTTCTTCACACGTGCACATGCACATGCACACATATTGTATACACACACAAGCCTCTCCTCCCTTCCGATACTTTATTACAGTAGTCATCAGGCCGTTCTGCTCTAGTGTTCTATTTAGTTTGGCTGTCTATACATTCCCCCCTCTCCTCCCCCCTCCCCTCTCCTCTCACAGCATGCTTCCCCAGTCTTACCCTCACCCTCCCAGCTATTTGGGGAACGTTGTCAGAATTAGAGACCAGCTGTAACATTTAATTCTGACCAATGTTTACAAATTGAATGTGTCTTTCACCCTCCACTTCTGGCCAGTTTCAAGGTAGATCGTGAGCAACAGGATGGGCTGACACAGCACTTGTATGGGTGAAAACTAGACAGAACAGACAATTATCGGTTCCCTGATGCAACAAATTGAAGACCAGGCCATTACTTGTCCCTTGGAAAAACAACTTACAGCACAACTGTCCATTGTCTGTCCATAATTAAAGAACTCGGGTGCAAGGAAAGTGAACATTGGTGCAATATTCAGACATGTTGGACTCATAGGGTGGAAATGCCATCACTTTGAAAAAGGACAATTGGGATATGGCCTGTTGCACCACCTATGGGCAATGGTGGGTCATTTGTAGTGTGCGAGTCACTCATGGCCAATAGTTTCAATGTGCTAACATTTGAAAACCTTTTTCCATTGGAATACCAAATCGTAAATACAATACCACCAAGATCCAGCGGGACCTTTGCTTCAAGCCAAGGAGCGAGGGTCGGGGCTTGGTCAGGCCAGCCTTGCCAGAAGGCTTGGATGTGGGTGCATGGCTCCAAGCTTGCTTGTGTGTCAGGGGCCTGACTGTGTCAGTGAGAAATTGGAGCATGCACACGTAAGGGGAGGGAAGCAGACTTTCTTTGGCAAGTGGCCCTAACATTTAGCCAAGCATGCATATTTGAAATATTCCTAAAGAATACTTTTCTTCTTCCATTCACCAATTTGTTTTTGTTGGTACTAAACATTGTTAAGAGTCTTCATATGAACTTGTGATGGAATCGGAGTATCGGTTTATGTCCAGATAAACAGTAGTGTAAAATGTAAAGTGTCCAGAAAGCCGACATTTTGACCAGATATAGTATCAAATGAATGGCCAGTGTCCAGAAAGCCGACATTTTGACCAGATATAGTATAGAATGAATGGCCATGTCCAGAAGGCTGACATTTTGTCCAGATATAGTATCGAATGAATGGCCACAGACCGCAAGGCTGATGGAGGAATCCTAATTACAATTTAAAAAATGTAATGTATTTGGAGTTCAGAGGGTGATCTAGGTTGGACATGTCAGTACTGTGAGAAATATGAATGCAATGATGAGTAATATTCACAATGGTTAACAGAATTGTAGCATACAAGTGTTTAAAGCTTACGTAGTTGATATAAAATGTGCTTTGCAAAACAAGAGGAAGTAAGACAGGATAGGTGTTCACTACCAAAACATCCTCTTCAGGATCCAAGTCAATGAATAACTGCAATAAAAGAGCAGTTAGTCAAGTGTTGCCAAACATGGGAACATTGTGACAAGAGGATGAAGGTCAGAAACGAAAAGCAGAATGACCTTTCAACTGACCCAGAGACACATTGAGTCAATCGTGTACAGCACACAAATCCATGTATTTATTATGAGACCAGAAAGAGTTTACTGTACACACAGAACATTTTCTGCAAAATATCACACTGCTGATATAGTATTCCATAAGCAAGCAACTGATTTGCTGTTTCATAAACCAAATTGTCACCTATTAAACTGTGCCATTTAAGCGATTTCCATATACCTTTGACCATAATTAGCTTTTTTAACATTCTGCAACAACAACAAAAAGCATCATACTGTGCTGCTTTAACTTGGATCAAGTAAATTCCGCAATTAATACTCTAGTTCAAGCTTTTCTTCAGAAATATAACTAATGACATACATTTTGAAAACTTTGCAGTGCGGCTTTTCTCAGAAGATCAATGAACCTTTGAATGTGATCAATTATCATACAAAGATGGTTATTCTATCCAAAAGAACATGAAGAAAAAACGTTGGGCAGCTGATTAAGAATGTCATTTCCGAGGTTGCACACCTTTCTAGGAGTCATTAAAGAAAAATAGAGCAGTGCCAAGGAGACTTAGTTAGTTTGTGTGAAATAACTTACTTTCTACATCAAGTTACCTTGACTCAACCAGAGGCCATTAATTAATGAGTGAGGGAACTCAGGTACTGTGCTTCACTGCTGTTTTTGTGCCAATTAAATGTCGTCAGCTTGACCCCTATTAATAAATTGGTGAGAATGGAGGGAAGGATAAAAGTAATCTGTTGTTTTTCTCTCACTGGATGTGGAGCAGAGTGCCTGGTGACTCATAATGAACGTGTTCCATCTTGACTGTCACTGCCGGGTGTGTCCTGGGCAGCTACATAGCACACACTTATCACACCAGAGGAAAGTCTGACCTTGAAATCTGATTGGTTGACACTGTAACTCCTCAATAATGTTTCTTTACAATTCTACCATATGACATGGTTTATTTACCAACCTCCATGAACAGTTCTGATCAGTTATTTTCTCCATATTTTCTCCATGTCATATATGTATATAAACTGCTCTACCCAGTCTTTTCTTCTAAAACAATCAACTAAATCTAAAACAAATTGACACAAAATCCTTCAATGTTTACTCCACACATTAACTTACAGTATAATATTTGAAGATTTTGTGAATGAAGAGTAATTATCCTTCCTTGCTGTAGCAGGACCCCTAAGCAAACCTCATGCTGTGTGTTCAGTGGGTAGGAAACGGCTGACTCCAAGATGGATGGATGACCATTAGGCCTCAGTGAGGCTTTTTAATGGCAGATGAAGGAGATAGCCATGACTTACAGAAAATGAAGGAAAGATCTCAGTGCTGAAAAGCTAGTGGGGTGTGTTGATGATTGTGTTGGAATTGGATGGTCTATCTTTTAGAGTTGATGTATGGTGGCATGAGCTGCAAGGCTATCCCATGGCACCTGTAAGAGAAATCGAATGGAGAAGATCGAGGACTAGAGACACCACTAGTAATAACAGATTCCTAAGAGGCTAATGGGACAATGAGTGGAGATAGAGGTGTCATAGTCTGCATCATGAGAACGGAAAGGCCACCACAGGAGAAAGGAGCAGACGCGAGGCTTGACAGGAAAGAGACAATAGAGTGCTCTCGGGGGAATCGTGAACTGAACTCTGTCTCACTGCTTTGTTCCACTTTTGTAGAGAGCGTCAAGTCAAAAATATAGTTCAAAAAGTCGCTTGCATACAGATGATCACTTGGTTATGGATCCAGAGAATTAATCTCCGGTGCCTCAGAAAATGTATGCACAAACTGGATTTAGCCTTTGCTTGTCTTTTCAAGTGTGTATTGACTTTTAAGTGAGGTGCTGGGTGAGGTAGCCAGTAATTACATTGAAAAGCAATCAGGGGGTTGTAATTATGACATCGAAACACAGATGGACGATCTAAATTAGTCCTCCTTGTCATCCATAGTGGGTTTTTTTACCTGTCTGCGGCATGCGGTGGATGGTGGCAAATGTTTGCAAATACATTTATAAAAGGAAGTCGTCAAGAAAACAATGCTTGTTAAGACACAAATATGGATCCTAGTTTGAAATAGGAACCTCACAGGAAATGACATCTTAAATGATAGAGTGTTCCAGTAACTGTCTTTGTTAACCATTTCGGTCTGCAAGGAAGGAAGAATGAAGAAATCTAATATAAGCTACGGAAACCATGCTACTATTGTGTTAAGGAATGCTCAACATAATCACTGTAATTGTTGGACAAAAATATATTTTCCGATATTCTGTAGGTGCCACTGACTAATTGCCTGCAGCTGTCTATTTTTGGTGTACCTCTGGTACCATTCTGTTTCACCTTTAAAGTGGGGTGATCATATCTTGTGAAGAATGGTTTGTCTAAAGTGCCTACTATGGACCAGATTTTAACATTTTTCCTTTCCCCAAAAAATGTTAGACTTTGGATTGAAGGACACCAAGAGTGCACCAAATGCTAAACAACATGACAGGATAGTTTTTTGGCAGCTCCATAAAACTTCAGACTGTAATGCAGTTAATTGAGGAAATTCTGTCAGCAGTTATTTGGAAACACACTTTTTTTCCACCATAGATTCACAATTTATGCACAGAGACACAAACATGCATGTACAGTCTCCTACTAGCAGATGGCAGCCCCAAGGCAATAATGTGTTACAGAGAAAGAGTTCCATTATATTGTATAGCCTGAAATGTGTGTATTATTTGATAAGATAGAGTAGTGTGATCAAGTGCAGAGAGGCCTTTTTGTTTTGTCTGTTAATTTGAAATAAATGACAATTGTAGTTAAACATCTTAGAAAACTGTAGGTTTAGCTGATGTGGTCACATTTTACTGAGCATATTGATGTACAGTGGGCAGGCCTCAGCTTGCCTTGGACAAGGCAAAACACCCCAACAATAACATTGTGAAGCCTTATATAACTACACATGTTGAACTAACTGTATTTTGTGTCTGAATCAGTTGCCACTATTCAATTTTTCCATTTCGTTCTGCATGTAACTTTATTGAGTGGACAGTTTGATAGACAAACAAATACTAGAACTTTAATTATATTTCTCACACTTCTTTCATGCAAGCTTTCCTGTGTTGTATGGAACAGATGGATTCACAAGCTCACGGAGGAATGACCTTCAGTACCATTTGGTTGTCTTGTCTCAAAGAATGTACAGCATTTCATGTCATGCAGTTTCTTGGAGCTTACTGTCTTATGTGTTCTGTTGTTTGCATGCAATATTGTCTGTGTTGGAACTTGTGGTATTGCAAAAATGGTATGGAAATAATGATTGAATGAGATAAAGTAAATAGACTTTAGTCATTCGATTTTCCGTGATCTCAAAACTTGAAAAAATACACCCAGAGGAAATTGCACTCTGATTGTACCAGAAGTTTTAGACTTGATGCTATTTTTTAAGCACTATTTTTGTTACAGAGAATAAATATGAACTCATACAAAGTATTAAGGCTGAAGTATTTTCAAGAATTATGTGTTGGTCTGTTTACAGACACACAATCACACATGCACGCTTTCCATTGGTTTTTACTAGAACGGAAGATTTAACTGGTGTGTCTAATGACATTCAAACTGTCAATAATGGATGGCTTTGGGACCATTAGGGATTTTAACAACTTTGTGAGGTCCTAGTACTGCTTCAGATGATTACATGAAAAAGGCTCACTTGTCCCACCATCCCCAAGCTGTTTGTTGCCTAAACAACAAGGTATGTGTTATTGATGCAATATGTTGTACACTTGGTTACTGTAAAATACAAAAATTCAAAATACAATAAGATTAATCAGCAGTGAGATCAGAGACTCATAGATTCTGGAGGAATGTATAAACTTACTGAATTTCAATGTGTACAACAGTTTTCTTTCGATTCTGTCTTCTGCTGTGAAGTAGATTTAGTTGAGGTCAATAATTTGAGTACCCATTCGAAGAAAACAAAAAAAACACAACAAGAAAAAATCTGGTTTAATGCTTTTAATTTGAAACAGTATTATTTAGTAAGTCATAGTTGTGTGTACTCCCATCTAGAATGCTCTTGGCAAATATGTCATAATGTGATAACAGTCTGCCATTATTCTACCACACTAAAAGTTTACAGCCTAACAGAGCTTTAATCACCAGACTAACGGAGGCGCTCGTAAACACGCTGTGCACTCCTGTGCATAAAAAGAAGGCTTAAATCAACAGCCCACAATAAATAGAGCCATATTATCGCACCTCTGCCAGTTATAGTTACACACAGAGCCTGATTTAGAATCTCCCCTAGACACTCCAGACACCGGTGGCCTCAATAAACAAAAATGATAGTCAAACATGAAAACAAAAGCTAATGAAGACTACAAAAGTCCCGAGTGGATTATTAGGGGTCCAGCTGGTACCCACGGATCTCTCCAGTCAGCCATGTCGCCTGTGAGCGAAGGCCCTCCCTGCTGTGCTGTCTCATAACCACATCAGGCAACTCCTTCGTAATAGATGTACTGCAGTATCCATTATCTCATGAGAGAGGAAGCGACGGCTCCAACACAGACCTGAGAATTGCTCCTGAGTTCCTGTAGCGTGCGGTCCTCTGTTATTTTACCCAAAGCTTCCTGTTATCTTTCAAGTCAGTTGAAAGTTGTGTAACAACCCACCTGTCTACGACACTTCTCAAAATTCCTGTTTGCAGGAGAGTGGATGGTTTGTCTGCATTTCTGTCTAGAAAAAGGATATATTTTACATTTTCAAGAATTACAGGGTTGTTGGACCACTATAACTTAAATAATCACATATTGCCTGTACTGTACAGTAGATTCTAGATTCCCAGGATTCTGAGAGACACCTAAAGAATATCTCACCTGCTGTTATTTCGGTTTTCTGGAAACCAAACAAACAAAACATTAGCGCTGGGAGTTACATATTTCCAAGCGATGTCTTGTTCTGAAAAACTGGTGCGTTAAAGACCCTATGCATCTCTCTGCTGGGCAGCTGTGGAAGGTTAATCCCTTGAAGCTGAATGACTATTGGTGGAAAGCAGACCATAGCCCTTCTCACAGGCAGTCAAATCTCCCCACTGTGTAATTATTCCTCATTTCATCATTTAAAGAAGCTTCATAGGCCTCAAAGCCTTCAGAGGAAATTAAATTGCTCATTGCTGAAATTGGTGTTTGAAGAAGGACACTGTGGTTCACAACAATGGGCTGTGATTGGTTTCCTGAGTCTCGTTGTCTACAGAATATTTTGTTCCTGTCAAGGCCATACGAATGCACTTTGTCCCACTTTTCGTTATAGCAACATTGGAAAGCAGACTTTCCAATCACAGTGCTTGTTGTCAGGAGTTACTGTATTGATTTGGGGTGATGATGAGCTTCGGTAGTTACCCTCTAAGTATACATTGAAATAATGCCCAACACACTAATAACATGGAGCACAGATGAGGTGGCTATGCCTCTGTTAAAGCATTTAGGTTTGTATTTATTTCCCAATACTTCCACTTACATCCAGTTACGGAAATGTCACAATGTCTTGTGAAATTATCCATAATAGGTATAATCTTCCTACCATTGTTGATGATGGCTTTATGATGATGATAAAGAAGATAATGACGATGAAGATGACGATAATGCTGATGTGTATTGGTTTTGGGTTCTGAGGATTGCTGATTAGGATGGACTTTGGACCATCCAGAGTAAGCCATCTATACTTTGAAGTGAATCTGATGACTAAGCCCACAGCAGGTATCGGCATCAGTCTGTGATAGAAAATTGGAGGAATTCAAAAGGAAATATAGCCTAGATAAAAAGAAGGGATTGGGGAGGAGATCACAAGACAACGAGTTTGAAGGTAGATGAAAATGAAAGACAACAGAGAGAAAAAGAAGACAGAACTGGATACAGGGAGCCTCACACCAGTTAAAACCACCGCTCTGCCAAAATCCTGTCTTTTGATCCCAGTCCAAGTAGCTCATCTGGCTCTGAAATGATAGTTACTGAGGCATCAGCCACCCTGTCCCTCTGCCCCCCCTCCCTCTCGATAGGGGTACGTTTTCCCCAAATCCCACGATGCTGGGGGTGAGGGCCATAGTCCTCCCCTGTGTGTGTGTTGTGATTACAAGGCTGGGATGAAGCCATGTCAGACCCATACTGCTTTAAAATCCCTGAGAACAGAGCATGGAGAGATCCCCACAACACACACACACACACACTCACACATATCCATGCTGGGTGGAGATAGCAGCACAGCAATGGCAAACCCCCAGGGACCAAAACCAACAATGGGACAAACCCAAAACGTTCAGGGTTTTATATTTTACATAAGCCGCTTCTTAACCAAAATACAAAAACACTGGGCCAAGAAAAACTGACATAAAAGTGGTGAGCCAGACAACTACCAATCAGGTCTTATAAAAGAAGTTTGTGAAAACTCATGCCAATCCTCTCGCTTTATTTGTTTGGGCTTGTGAGCTGGCCTTATACCACATGTACTTCTGAGTTTATTAAAGTTTTAAGAGCTGAAAGACATCATAATCTTTTACACAGCCAGAATAGATCTACTTTGTTCCACAGAGACCAAAGACAATAACCTAGGAATGTTCTCTGCATTCATATAGAGCTTTTTGACCTCAATTTACCAAGAAGCTATCTAGAGTTGTTTGTACATGCTGTGTTTATTTGATCATTTATTTTACATGGACCTATTTATCATTATGTTACAACAAGGGAAGAAATAGAAACATATTCAGACAGTAAATATTAGCTTAACTTTTGAAGAAAATATAAGCATAGATTTGTCTGTTGGAAAAATTAGATTGAGATTGAACGGGGATTTTTGTCCCTAAAGTTAATCCTTTTCATGTTGTTTTCAAAGAAAATTTCTCATTTGACTGTTGTCAAATTAATATACAGTAGTATGTCAATTTGAGAAACAACACAGGAAAAATTACGTATAGGGAAAACACCTTGACATAGTATCCTTCTACCAAAGAAAGTAGCAATTGAAAGATGTCCTTGTTTGTGCTGTATACTGTAGTTTGGCAAGTTAAACAAAGTCATAATCTGTCATCCCTGATCAAGGTGTACCCTTCTCCAAGTTGACAGGGCACATCTCTGAGCTAATGAAATAATTAATCTTAAAATATATAAACAGAATGACAATTGTCAAAGGTAGGCTGAATGAGCACAATTGACAACAATGTCTGCCCACCTGTCAGAACCACATCTACTTGATTTTGGTTTCCTGCCAACTTTCCGCTGCAAGATTTCCGCACTAGAAACGATTGGCTTGAACGTGTGTGACAGATCGAAAACCTCCTTCATCGTGGCAACCTGATGTAACCCCCGGTGACAGTGGATCAATATGCGGAGCATTATGTTCAATCAAATACTGATTACTTGCCTAACTTTGATTGCAATTGGCCATCATGTCAGATAGCTTTACAAGGCTTACTTGGCTCTTGTACGGCCAGGTTTTAATGGATTTTAATCATAGCATAAAAGAATATCGACTTTAACTTCAATCTTAAATCCAGGTATCTTGGCATAATCAAAGGCCAGGAGTTGAAAAATTCTCTGGCATAAATGATCAATGAATAACCAACATCAAACTTACTTGAGGCAATGAGTGTGTGTGTGTGGGGGGGGTCTTATCTGTATAGCAATCAACTATGATTCTAACAGTACAGTAGACAATGATTTGTCACCTGGACAGTCATACTATTACTCCTCCTAATTCAGGTCTGTTTGTCTTGCTTTACAACTGTAGACAGGGTGTGGTTGGTTGCATGCCAGTACATTCCACGATGGTGTGATAATAACACTGGTCCAAAGACCCACTTTCTTGGGAAAAAGATGTGACATAATTTCACAGTAAGTTATATAACATCCTTGTTTGTGACTCATGGTGAGTCAAAACCTCAGCTTTCTACTCAGATAACCCAGTGGCATGGTGAACTCAGGTGTAACACACACACACACACACATACACACGCACACACAGATACAGAAATAAGCCAACACTCTGTGTTTCCTGGGGTGATGGCCCAGCTCATTGCGAGGTTGTGAGACAGGTTGTTTGAACACTCTGCTATGAAAGAGATTTCCCCTAGAATCAGTTAGTGATTAAGGCCGGGGCCTTTGCGTTTGGTTTAGCACATAGATGCTTAAGCACTCATTAACCCCTGAGAAATGTATCTTCCCCATAGGATTCAACAGATTCTATTCAGGTTGGATTAGATCCTATTCGCTTTTCATACTGCCCCTGCCAGCGTTATTAATCGTTTTGCTTCTATGTAACAGATTGCATGTTTCCTTTATTGAATATATAGATAGTGGAAGTTGGCCGTGGATTCTGGAGGTGATACATAGAGCTGGCGTTGTTCCGCTCTGAGTTTGGATGTCTGGTCCCAGCGTTTGATCTGACACATTTTGCTTAGAGCTTTCCCTTCTTGGCAAGAGTGTATTTTCCCCTTAGTTACGTCATGTCATCCTCCTGCCATCAGCTCTGAGGGAACGGTTTCTCTGTAGCCTGATATCGAGCCAGACAGAATGTTCAGTATTATTGTGCTGAGTTCCATTGTTGAGTTGTACATGAATGCTGAGTTCATATTTTGTATGATAAAAATTCACAAAGAAGAGGAATATAACTGCTGACTTAATCATGTTTGGGATTACCCTTCCAATGTCCCAAATATATTGAATTGCATTATACAGAGGACAGTATGAAAATATTTTACTTTTTGCATATGGACTTAGATTATCCTTCAAATATCTCCACAAGGTCTCACTCTGAAACCTTCACTTGTAACAAATAGCTTCCACACTGTTCCAAAAATCCAAATAAGCTAACATCACCACAGTACAAGACTGCACCACCCTGTAAACACACTGTGTGCCACTGTGTGTGTTTTATCCCTCAGGACCTTCACTACATCCAGCCTTCTCTTGGATTTACAGCAACATATTTTTATTTGTTGGTGACAATCTCTGCATTGCATGTTATATAGCTGTTGATTTTAGAGGATGTCGGTAGACTTTGTGGAAACAACTGTTTCCTGACTTGCCCAGGGGTTATGAGGGTGGGCACATGTTTCCAGCGATGTAAAATCAAAGAGTTGATAAGAGAAAGAAAGACTGTTGGCTGAGATCGGCTGATACACTTCACAACTCACTGACACCATTGTTACACATGGCTTCACTCTTTCCTTCTACTAACAATTTTTCACTTTAGTTTCTTTTTTGAATACTTTGGTAAATCTTTTATTTTTTTATGAGAATTTTAACTTCTTCAAGCCTATAAATGCATTGTCAAGCACACAGCACAATGCAGCACAGTGCAGCACAGTAAAATACCTCTGCCACCCCCTCACTTCCTCCATTTATTTTCTACACTTCAGTTCTTAATTATGTACCTTCAGCAAAGACATCAAACCCCGCCAACAAGTGTATTTGCTATGCATTGGACGGGTGGTTTACATGCATAAGCTTAGTTAAGCTAAATTAAGAAAGACAGCATGGATGTTACCCTATTTTTTCAAGTTTATGAATTGCTTGTCACCTTTACAGTTCTCAGTAGCTCTTTAGAATAATGGTCCATTGTTAACAAGTAGCTATGCAGGAAGTAATAGGTAGTACTACATTAACACCAAATGTAATACTATCAACTAATACGGAACCAAGATTAACTAAGCAGTAATAGCTAATTTAGAACAAAGGTAGTTACAAAGCTATTACTTACTGCTTAGTTAATCTTGGTTCCATATTAGTTAATAGTATTACATTTGGTGTTAATGTAGTACTACCTATTACCTCCTGCATAGCTACTTGTCAACAACGGACCATTATTCCAAAGTGTTACTCAGTTCTCTATTCGCTGGAGGGTGTAGTTTGGTTAAAGTAAATTGTAAGGAGCAATTATTCTTATTTTATATGTTACACTTATAACAGTAACCACCCACAAATGAAACATCATGGGAAAACACAAAAGGGTGTATCCCAAAAAACAATAAAAAAGAAAGATACAGTACAGCCAAACTTTCGTTATCCAGACCAGCCAGATTCTGTCATAGCCAGGTTCAAGGAATGGGAAAGCTCCCATGTGTAATTTACCTTGCTTTTATCTTAGAAAGTCCATACAGTGAGGTGAGCACGGAGGCCCTGACTCCCTCAGCCATCTGTAACCTATTTCAATTTGACACTCCTGCAATCCTCATTTAAATCAAGCTTAGCATGCCCCCCCCCCCCCCCCCACACACACACACACACACATCCTCCCATACCCCACATACAGAACTTAGATGAGACCAGGTCTCCCTGGCATAGTGTATCATTTGAATTCCCTGTGCATGCATCTCTTGTGAATTCAGAGGAGAAAAAAACAGTGGTTGGGCATTAACCATCTGAACTACTGTGCTTCTTTAACAGCCCCTCCCTCTGCCTTCTCCCCCCGCAGTAGTAAATTGTGAAGGAATGCGACCCCTGCACCAGATCAATAAAATCTCCCCTTGCAATTTAACAAGAACAGATGTTCAGCAGTCCCAAGGTATGCCTCGCTCCATTTCAAGTGAGGTAACCCTGTGTGAGTGTGTTTGTGTGTGTGTGTGTGTGTGTGTGTGTATGTGTGTGTGTTGGTCATGGAGTTGGGTGGGTGGCTACCTCAATAAGCAGCCTAGATCAGGCTATTATCTGTGGCATCAAACAAGTGATCCCCTCTATCAGAGAGGATTATGGTAGCTTAATCACTGTGAAGATTAACTTGATCAAAAATCACATTTCACCACACCATTTCAATTATCAGGACAAACTCTGTGATTGGGCAGAGAGGTGAGAAGCATGCAGATCAAAGAAGACTGCTGGCTGATTCCTAAAGTCACATCTTTCTCCACACCATCATCCGATATTTCTATGGGTCTAGTCATTGGAAGTGAGACCATCTCTGTGCGCTCGCAAAACCAAATACAGTAATGCACATTGTGGTCGTAACCATGTAATGAGAGGAATTCATATGTGCCTGCATAAAGACTCAGACAAATTACTTTTTTAAAGATACAATTTTAGAGGGGCATTTCTGCTCTTTGTTGTTTTTTATGGAGAAGTGTAGAGGAGACAGGAGATGGCATGCAGTAAAGAGCCTGGGCCAGATTTGAATCCCAGCCACCACAACATGGCCTCAGTCAACAAGGTGCACGCATTTATCTGGTTAGCCACCGGGGAACCCCACATGTGTAACACTTTCAATTAGGTGCTCAAGAAGACAAAATGGAATGGAGAGGGGAAAGAGAGAAGGGTAAAATATCTCCAGTGAGATCTTTAATTATTTTATTTGGTTCAATGAACATCAGATTGCAGCTGTTAGTTGCAGTCTAGAAGGCCAGAATTATTTTTGTAGATAATGTGTTCTTTATTTGATTAGGTAGTACTTGATGTTTGATAAAAAATGTATCTACTCTATGGACCTACCACCCCCCCCCCCCCCACACACACACACACACTTCAAACCCTAACCCTCTATTATCAGTGTCAAAGGGAAAGCAAAGAATGTTTGTTTTGAGATAGCGACAGAAAGTAACAACACTGAGACTGATTGAGCTACATCTACTTTCAGTTTTTTTTTCTGTATTTAAAACGGAAGCACAAAAAAGTGTGGTTACCAAAGTAACTTTTGGCTGACAGCACTATCGCAGTTTTTGGAAACCAGTCACAGTCAATCTGTAAACAACTTTTTCCTGGGTGCCAATAAATCTGAAAGCGGTTTCAGCTGGTGTGAGATGAGAATTCACGGCCGAGCATCATGTGGAAACAGAGGGTGAGTGTAGGCACAAGTTTCCACAAGGCGATGCGCTGCATGACAGAGCAAACAAAATGAACTGAGATCTGCCTCTCTGTTGCTAGGTTACCATTTCTTTAGGAGCCTAAGCGAATCAGGATGACTGGTGGCATCGTCTGCTGTGACAAATGAACACAAACTACGGTGGAGTGAAAGTAACTTTCAACCCCTTCCCGCTCTCCCTTGTTCCCAACAAAGCGAAATCCCATTCATTCAGTCTGTCTGTTTCAGTTTGGTGCTGAGGCAGTGATCGTGTTAGGCTTGGGTAAAGTAGTTGTGGTATTGAAAGAAAAGAAGCCTGTGCTGTGCTTTGTTTAGTCTGTCCTGGTTTCACACCAGATTAGTGGTGTAGTTGTATTGGAGGATTGGAGGACTGTATTGGAGTATTATTGAAATATTGGTGCACTTTTGGAGAGAACATCTGGAAATGTGAAGAGTAACAGCAAGGCCAGACCATCATATACTCATACATGGTGTACAGTCTGTGTGTTTGTGTGTGTATGCCCTACAGTACATTCCTCTTTGTGTGTATGTGAGTGTGCGTGTCTGCATGTATGTATCAGTGTGTGAGTGTATGTATGTGTGTGTCTGTGTGTGTGTTTGTGTGTGTGTGTGTGTGTGTGTGTGTGTGTGTGCATGTGTGCGCGTTTGTCTTATTGAGCATGTGTGTTCTCCCCATTATCCTCTGTCCCAGGGCTGAGCTGTTATGGAGCAATCATGGCCTGTATTGATTTTCTCTCCCATCCCAGCACACCTGTGTATGACAGCTGGCCTTTGTAAAATGCCTCCCTGGACCCTTAACAGGGATGCCCTCTGTGGCAACTCTATTTGTTCCAAGATTGGGCCAATTTACCACACTATCCTACTGTAAATTGGCCCAGCCCCCTCAGAGACAACAGTAAGTTCCTTTGAGAAAAAAAGAACACATCTAGCATAGAGGCCAGATTAAAAGTATGGGACAAAACTGTACAATGTTCCCTTTAAATGTCATTTCCCCAGCAAATGGACTGTCCTTTCCTGTTTCTCCTCTCCGATCATTTGGCACGATGTGTGACACACTGAGATTGAACAAAGTTACTGATTTACGTCCTGATATCATGAAATGTTATGATAAAATGATATTATATTATGATCTGATATTGACCGTATAATAGCTAATGATTAGGATGTCAAATTGTAGCACATTCTAACTGTGGCTACAGTGAAGTGTGCAGCTAAGGGTGCTGATCAAGTACCGTAGAGATGATTTAATGTCCATTCATATCATGTCCCTCGGACTTTGTTGATTTATCCATCTATAATCTTCAAAGCAGAACTGAATAGAACAGTCCTTTGAAAACCACATCAGGTAAAGGCGTCAAGCAGAGCCAGTTCTGTGGTAGTAAAGCACAGGTTTCTCAGAAGGACATCCATCAAGCCAACATAGAGGAAATAAATTAAGAGTTTGAGGGTATTGACTCTGAGATCAGGTGGCAATATCAGAAGATAGTTGTTACCACAGCCTACTGCATCTCAACACTAGAGAGAAATTACATTTCCTTTGCTTTTCTGGCATCAAATCGTGTTTACATAACTCCCCATATTGCGACAGTTACAGTGGGCACTGGACAACATTCAGAATATAGTGAAGAGAGGAATAAAAATTAAGACATTGTCTGCCAATTGACATCTCACAGTGAAAAATCGATTTTCTAACTCCATTCTCTTATTCATGAAATGTACACAAGACATCCAGATATGTGCTGAGAACATGCAAGAAAACATTTGACTTTTGCAGAGGAAGACATCTGCTTTGGTTTTCTGAATGTCATGTCTCAACATGTCATGTCCGGCAATGAAGGAAAACCTTGTATGTGTTTTTACATAAAACACTCCTTTGCCAGAGACTATTAAAACACATTGATTTCAAATGTTTGAAGAACTTTCATCAAATCAATGAAACCAGCTGATTCAGCCATAATGTCAATCGTTGAGGAGAAAAAGGAATCTGTTCCAGCACAATCTTTTTTAATAACAACACGCACACATGCGCACACACACACACACACAAATACGGATCTTTTTTAAGTGGGTGAGATGGAAGAAAAGGATAGGTACAGTGATAGTATATTTCAGCAAAGGCTGAGGTGTCAGAAGTTTTTGCCGATATTCCGAGTCGGGCTCTGAGTAAGGACCGATATATCTGTGTCTGAGTGCTGTCAGCCAGCACTGCATCAAACGGTGATCAAAACCTCCCTTGGCTGCCTCTCGCATTGTCTGAGAGAAGAGCCTATTTCTTTTAAAGGCAAGGTATGAGAGGGGAGGAGGAAGAGGGAGGTGTGAGGGGGAGAAGGGGAAGGTATGCTATCACGTTATTATCCTTCCATCTGAGCAGCAGTGGGGAGGTTACATCATAACAAGGCCCGCTGCCGAGGTTTTTGCACCTAACGCCAGATCCCTGATTCTCAGCACCTCTAACCGCCAAGTCATCCTTCATCTTTTCTCCGCCCCCCCATCCCCATCCATTTCCAAACACTTTTTAAACACTCCTTCATCCCCAAAGAATGTTAGTGAGAGATACTGTACTGCAGCCTCATCAATCCGCAGCATTTCAATGCCAGATTGATAGCAAAGATAACAACATCTTACCTCCCTTCGTGGAATTCAACGTCGCATGCTCCTTTGCAACAACATGTTTACCGGTATGTCTGCAGGTGCTGCAAATTTTCCACCATTGTGCCTGTGCCCAAGAGCGGTTTGGGCTGTTGTACAATTTGTCCGTGACTGTAAATTCCCATCACAAAGCATCTGTTCTGGTGCCTTCACAGGGATACTACTGTGAAGAAAGTGCACCAACATCTTTTTCTACTTCCTTGGTTCACTGAAGACGTTTCATAAGCCTTTCAGTACATTCTCTACTCTTTTACTCCTGTAGATGCACACCAGAGAGTGTGGTACATGAGCATCACATGGGGATGGGTAAAGCTCAGTGATAGAGCATTGGACTGTGGATCAACAGATTGGAGGTTCAAATCCCCCTTTGTAGTCCACTTTAAAAAGTTGTAAATGAGAAAAGGGTCTGCAAAATGAATTCATGATCACATCCTGTTAACACTGTATGGTGACTGTGGTATTTAGAACCATCCAAAAGGGAGGTGAAGACCTGCTGGCCGTGGAGAGTAGGTACCACCCAGACAGGACACACCAGTGGGTACCACCCAGACAGGACACACCAGTGGGTACCACCCACACAAGGCACACCATACGTATGCATCAGTCACCAAGGAAGTGCATGTGTTTTTGGTTGTAACCAGCTGACAGGTGTGGGGCTTCAATTATCCACGTTGTTGCCCACATATCTCCCAGCTGCCATTTTCGTAGTGTGCACCCACTCAGACAAGGTGATTTTAATATTACAAAGGGTTATATTCATTTGCAAGTGTTTATGACCGAACATTAATCACAGTTGATTTGGTCCATGGAGCTTGCGAAGCAAAGGTGAGTGGAGTGATTTCCCATTTCCCATGATCCAGTTTTAGACAGTAACTCGTCTCCCGGAGCAGGCCTCTTCTTGACAACAATTCCTCCTCTATTTCTCTTCCTTATCTTTCACTGTCTTCTTTATGACAGTGTGTCTCCAGCCCTCTGTTTCAGTCCCAATGTAATTCTTATTATCTTTCCTTTTTCATCAGTCTAGTTACTTCTTTGTCACGGTAGCACTATCCTCTTCCTATCTCTCCTTAAGCCTAACCTCCCAGGAGGCTGAGGACGGCTCAGCTGGGTTTTCCTTTGGGTTAGAGTCTCTTGTAATACTCCTGATTTACAAGCAAGGTATATCTCTTAATATTAACAGCTTGTAATGTCCAAGATGAGCAAGTACACTTCCTGGACTCTCTTAGGGGCCAAGGGGCAGGGGGGGATGGGGAGAGTCTGGTAATGATTAGCATAACATAGAAGGTAAATCTCGAGACAACAGACAAGGAGTAACTCATTATAGACTGATTTAGACAGATTCAACTCTCCAGCTTCTGTATTGTTATTCTATGCCATATATGCTTCAATTCCAATGTGAACCATACCAACTTGTGCATTCAGGCTGGGCACTTGCATAGCTATCACCTTGCCCCGATCCCATCCTGAGAGAGTTAGGATGTCCTATTCTGACAGAATATGACAGAGAAGGAGAACAACATGGATGACCACGCTCAGTCATCCACAGGTATATGCATTCTGTGCTTCAGTTTGTCACATCACATGAAGCATAATTTTTGCACACTGTACATAGTGTTGGTAAATGTAAATTTGACAATATTCTGCTGTAATTTCCCAGAGTGCACATTAATATATTTCTCAGTTCAAAGTTCTATCCCCGGGTATATGGATACTCACGTCTTAGTCCAATTAAAAACATGCTTCGGGGTCAGAAACTTCAATTTGACTTTCCACTTGTAAGTTCCATTTTTGTACAGCCATGCACAATTCCAATAATACAATTATCCATACTCTTGTTTGTGCATATAGAAAAAATGTGAAGTTTCATTAAATCCCAGATTCTCATGCTGGTTAATGACCTGTTATGCACCATAATGTATTGTACGAGGAGAGAGGAAAGATTATCATTCATACTCCCCATAATTATAGGCCACTGTGACAAAGCGATAAAATCATAGCTATTGAATGAAAAGATAATTGTTCTTCATTCCCCGTTGATTTGAATAACAAATAATCATTATATGTTTTTCCCTCGAAAGAATCCTGAGCATTTAATGGAATTCTAATTTCCAACTCATAAATAAGATTATTTATTCAAATGTGAAATGTGAACAACATTACCGGGACAGGCCTGGGGGTTGAAACATGTGGGCATGTACTGTATCAAGAGCTAATAATCAAAACATGAAAGTTGTTGCAAATAAATTAAAATGGGGAACTAAGGTGAGTTGTGAAATAACTAAATGTAAAATCATTCTCAGCCCCGAGGGGAAATTTAAATACCTGTGTGCCCACTGAAAAGATAATCAACAACAAATGCTGTTATTCAACTGAAATGTTTGTAGCATGAGGTAAACTTAAACGCAGTGTTTTTGTTCAGGAAGAAATTCTGCATTGATTACAAAGGTTATCAGCCTGAAGTATAACCTATACAGTCATTGCAGGGTCCGATTCATACTGCTAGGGAATGGATGAATGTGACATTTTGATTAATAATTGATTGTTTTCAGCCTCTGGCTAGTTTTAGCAGTATATGGATATTACGGGATTTGAGGGGAAAATACATTGAGGTTGTTACATTTTGTAATCACAGTAAACACACAGCACTTTTCCCAAGTTTGTTAAGTTTGAGTACAAAAGAAAAACACCAATGAAAGGTGGTCTCTTACTTAAAGCAATAACTGGCAACACAATTCAAAGACCGTGTATAATATACAGACCCGCAAACATTTTGTGACTGTGCGCCACACTGAAGATGGACCAGAGAAAGCAAAACAAAGCGTGGTCTGGGATCAGAAGGATAAGAATAGACAAGCATGGTCAAAGTAAAAGCTACAAGACCATCTCCAAGCAGCTTGATGTTCCCGTGACAACAGTTACAAATGTTAAGTTCAAGGTCCATGGAACTGTAACTAACCTCCCAGGGCGCGGCCGCAAAAGGAAAATCGATCTCAGATTGAACAGGAGGATAGTGTAAATGGTAGGAAAAGAACCATTGGATAACTGCCAAAGAGATACAAACTGAACTCCAAGGTGAAGGCATATCAGTGTCAGCATCTGTCACTTTTTGAATGAAAGGGGCCTCCATGGAAGAAGACCCAGCAGGACTCTACTTTTGGCTATTTTACTTTTGGATTTGGCTCAAATGCATATTGACAAGCCACAATCCTTTCAGGAGAAAATCCTTTGGATAGATGAGTCAAAATCTTTTTGGAAAGTCACACCTGTTCTGTGTTCACAGATGAAAAAACGAAACTTTGACAGAAAAGAACACCACACCTCCAGTACAACATGGGGGAGGCTGGCTTATGTTTAGTGGCTGCTTTTCTGTGCCTGCACAGGGTGCCTTAAATCTGTGCAGGGCACAATTAAAACACAAGACTATCAAGGCATTTTGGAGCGAAACGTCCCGCCCAGTGTCAGAAAGCTCTGTCTCAGCCGCAGGTCCTCCAACAGGATGGTGACCCAAAACACACGGCTAAAAGCACCCAAGAATGGATAAAAACAACTGTTCTGAAGTGGACTTGTAGTCCTGATCTGAATCCTTTTGAACATCTGTGGAAAGAGCTGGAACTTGAAGTCTGGAGAAGACACCCATCAAACCTGAGACTGGAGTCAAACTACCTGTTAACACGTGCTGAATCTGAGAATCTGAAACTGAGAGCTACAGAAAACGTTTGATTGCAGTGATTGCCTCTAAAGGTTTTGCAACTGAATATTAGGTTGAGTGTCCCATTATTTTTGCCCATGCCATTTTCATTTGTTTCTTTATTTATAATATTATGTCGGAAAGTCTGATTTCTATAAAATGTGAAATAAACAATGGTGGATGCCAATTACTTTTGTCAGTTTCAAGTTGTTTCAGAGGAAATTGTGCATTCTTCTTTTTTTGAGAAGAGGTACCAACAAATTTGAGTACGTCTGTATAATATTTCCCATCAACTAATCCCAAACCCCTTTGCCCTATATAGAAGGGTTATTTTTGTGATTGTATTGCTTGATTCAAGGGTTAGTCCTTTTCAATGGGTCACAGAGTTTAAGAGTGGTTCGGCAGAGAGGGCATTTTTATAGCCCGTGAAAGTGTGCCATTGTTATAATAATTTGGGCCTGGATGATTTTGATCATTCTGAAAATAGGATTATACTGCCCTGCTCTCCAACTCTGCTGACTCTGGCGTTCTTGGGAAAACTGAGAAAAAATGCCCTGCGGATTACTGACCTGCACATGAAAATCGATGCAAAGAAACCATTGTCCGATATCAGCACTTAAACTGTGTATGCTGTTGCAAGCAACGCAAGTCTGCCTTCTCCATGTAAGAAGTGCATGTCTTAAGAAGTGGGTTTGATCATTCCTTTTGTTGTGACCTTGTGTACAGGAGCCAGGCTTCTGGCCTATTTGTGGAGAGATGCTTTAATGTGTATAATTGCCCTGGCTTAAAAACCAACGCAGCAGATTTTTTGCCACACAGGTAAAATTAGATACTGTGCATCCATATTCGATTGAAAAGCGCTTTAGCCATCCACACCTCAGGCAACGGATTTGCATTGGGAAAAAAACGTTGTTCTTTATTTCATTCTGGCTGTTTCAAAAACATTGAAAAAAACGATGTATCTGTATTTCTCTTTTGGGGGATCCCATGTGATAAGTGTTAACCCAACCCCCCCACCATCCATTCATTCAGGGTACCCCCCAAAACCTCTGACACAATTAGAACACTGCTTCCACTTGTGTGAAGTTGCCACCTCCCTAAAGTTGAGTCATTTTATAAACATACACTCAGTTGGTGACCAGGATTACAAAATATTTTGTCCAATGGAACATGTTCAGATATCGTCATTTCGTACACCTACAACACTGTATAGTATGGTGACAAGTGACGCAGTCACTTTGCAGAGAGTGGTTTCTCATTGAGCTTGGAGTGACTACCACACACACGCCAGGCCAGTCCAGTGACTAAACGAAAACACAATCTACATATCTTACTAGTTCACATTTAAGTCAAGTGCATCCATCCATTCATCGATTCATCCATTCGACCATCCATCGTCAACCGCTTATCCGGAGTTGGATCACGGGGGCGGCAGCTCCAGCAGGGGGGACCAAACTTCCCTGGAGTAGAATTACCTTTTCTGCATTGCCCATTGTTTGTGTCCAACATATTCCTCTGAACACATGACAGACATGATTACTTTTTGTCATTTTGTGATTTTTGGTCTAGACTACATGGAACACCAACATGTCCTGTACAACCTCTCACATTCAGACCAACGTTTATGAAAACAAGAATAAGGGAGGAATAAGGTTGCATGCCTCATTACAAGCTGCTTTCCTTAAGGCCTTAGTATATTTTATATATTGTCATATCTAAAACAACTTTATTAAGTAGCTTGAAAACAGCAGTGTTTTGTGATTCAATAAAAGTAAGCTCCCAAAATATAGGTTTAATATTTTGTGTTATTAATATATTACTTTCCTCTAAAACTGCTGCTCCATCTGGTCTGCCTAGGTGTTTTATGTGTTAGGAAAACTGCAAGAAATTATTAAACGGCCCATATGTGACTAAGTCTGAAGTGTTTTGTGTTTCATATCCTGTTGCTCATTCAGGTGTGCATCAAGATGTTTGGGATACAGGTTCTTGTTCTCTAAAGTTCATACTATGACGTATCAATCATTACGACAGTGAGTCAAAGAGGAGTGGTTGTCCCATGTGCGTAATGTAGGCGGTAGTAGCCAACCACTTACGTTGGTAAGACGGAACTCCAAAACTGTTGGACACACTGGAGCTCATAACATTAGCTCACGAGAACTCACTGAGAATGTTGCAAATCGGGACTCGGAAGAGCGCCAGCCAAACCGAGCAGTTGTGAGCCTGGAACAGTTTTAACACCAACGGGTCAGGCGCAATTTTCAGGGACCCACTTAAACAAAACGCTTTTTTTTAAGAAAGAAGACTGAGATAAATATTCTTGTTTGACGACCTCAAGGTAATTAAACATTTTTTATTCGTTTTGCATAACTACAGCTCTTTTTAATGAAGGAATATTCCAAACGTGCACGGAATGCGAACCAACAAGATTTACAATGAGCTATTCTAGATTTGGCTTGTACAACACCGAAAATATACGGGTATTATGTCTGAGTACAAATTCACACGGTGCAACTACCTTGGTTCACACGCTGCATCGCCACGGTATATATCTGGAAAGCTATTTTATGTTGCAATTAACTCATTAGCACAAAATATGTTACAAACACATTTTCTGACACACTGGTGTTTAGAAAGCAACACTAACAGCAAGTATGGCTTTTGAGGCAATACAATGTCACAATTAAAAAAGCAGCACAACATTTCTGCTGTGGAATCTGTTTCAGCACCTGTCATTGGTTTTGGAATTGCGCTGTTAATCCGTAACTGTAACGGGAGTAAATAGATGGAAAAATCATGTTATTACATAATAAGAAAAAGAAAAGTTTAATAAACAACCTTATCCGAACATTATGATTGTATTAGTAGAGCGGCACAAGAATGGAGCTTGTTCATTTGTTTTATGTTTTATGATAAGTATACGGGAACGTATTTAATAAAAAATGTAAATATGATGTCAATTCCTAACATTAAGATGAATATATAGCAATTCACGAACACCCATACATTGTTAACTACTATTATACTTCCCACAGGAGTTTACTGCTCCCACATTTCTGAGCTGATCAAATCTCTATTTTCCTTGCAGAGCAGAGCAGTAGTGACCAAAGACAGAAGCACCGTTTATCTTAACTGGACCGTAGTTCCCTAGCTGCTGCTCTTTCAATGTGGAATAACGTTTCGCTGCTTTTGCCAGGCTGAAATCCACCAGGATCAGGACTTTCCTCATGGCTGCCTTGTTCTTCGGGCTGCTCTTGTTTGCAATGCAGTCCCCTCCCATTTCCTCCAGGCCTGCCAAGAGCCTGGCAAGGGGACTGCCTCCATTGGCCAGCCCACCCCAATTGACCCCCAACGACACAAGGGCCACAGGCCCCCCCAACGGCACCCTCCAGCAGCTTCCCCAGATCCTCATCATCGGGGTGAGGAAGGGTGGCACACGGGCACTCATCGAGATGCTCAGCCTCCACAGCGCCGTGGCAGCGGCCGAGAACGAGGTGCACTTCTTTGACTGGGAGAGCCACTTCCAGAAGGGCTTGCCCTGGTACCTGACCCAGATGCCCTTCGCCCTGCCCGACCAGCTAACGGTGGAGAAGACCCCAGCATACTTCACCTCAACCAAGGTCCCGGAACGGATCCACCAGATGAACCCAGACATCAAGCTGCTTCTCATCCTCCGAGACCCAACGGAACGAGTCCTGTCGGACTACACCCAGGTGTTCTACAACCGGCTTCAGAAGCACAAGCAGTACCACCCCATCGAGTCGGTGCTGGTCAAGGACGGTGAGATCAACCTTGGATACAAAGCCCTCAACCGCAGTCTGTACTACCTTCACATGCAGAACTGGCTGCGCTACTTCCCCCTTGAGAGCATCCATGTTGTTGATGGGGACGAGTTGATCAGAGACCCGTTCCCAGAGATAAAGAGGGTGGAGAGTTTCTTGAACCTAGAACCGCAGATTAACCCATCAAATTTCTACTTTAACAAGACTAAAGGGTTCTACTGTCTGAGGGACCACGGGCGGGAGCGCTGCCTACATGACTCAAAGGGTCGGGCGCACCCCCAAGTTGCCCCAGCCATCCTCCATAAACTTTACAGATTCTTTCATGAACCCAATAAAAAGTTCTTTGAGTTGGTGGGCCGAACATTCCATTGGAACTGAGCTGATTTGCCTCTTGTTCTATGTTACATCTGCACGAACTCTGTTTCAGTGGGATTTCTGTTAACACGTATTTTGTTTTGAATACAAATGAGCTAATGCTGATTAAATGTATGAAGTGACAATTAAGCTAAATATATTTTTATATTATTTGAAACATGGCAGTGTTGTGATGAAGCAAACATCTGACTTTGCCACCTTTTTTGGTGATTCCTTTCAATGTGTCTTTAGATCCTTTTTTCTTTGTATGTGACTGCTATGCTAAACAGAATACCAGTGTGTGTACTAAGCTAAATCTATACAAGGAAGTCAATTTATCAGCAGTAAGGGCATTCAAAGGTCAGACAGTGTTGGTTAATGTGGCACCTTCATATGATTAAGATTGAGTGATCAGTATATGGCAGTTTACTACTCTCATAGAAAAGTAAATGTTTATCTTTTACTTACAGAACAATGCACATTTCAAATATAATGTGAAGCTGTAGTTGTGATGCTCTGAACAATCTTTATTTGCTGCCCTGTTTTTATTTTCTGTCATTTTCAGTTACAGTCGTACCAACTAAATGTAATATATGTGCATATTGTTACTCAAACGATGGAAGGGTCAAGTAAGTATTACAGTCCTGCTATGTACACTGTGTCTGTTTATAATACTGTAAGTATAATAGATTTTCTACAAAATGAAGGATTAATTCAGTAATAAAATTTTATTTTATTATTTGTCCTGTGTTTTAGCAGATCGCAACTTCATATATTCCTACTATCTGAAACAAAGGCACAGAATCTTTCATTTCAAATGTTTTTTTGCTAAAACAATTTGGCCAGAAAAACATCAACCTGGTTGTGAGAGATCTTTCACAAGAATATCAGAGTTTCCTGCCTTGCCACTCTGTACATAACACAGACATAATCAACAGCTGTAAAGAATCATCCCAATCCTTCCTAACATGTCAACAGCTGTAAAGAATCATCCCAATCCTTCCTAACATGTCAACAGCTGTGAGGACAGTCTGCTGGAATGGTTCTTGTTTTCATGACATAGACTTGAAGTCATACCATGGTAGATTCAATCATTAAAAAGTCATAAATAGAGTAAATACCATTCTAAAGCTTGGCGTAGTGTTAAATCCAAAAAGAAGTTGCTTTATCCAAGAGTGTGATCAAACCACTTCCAAAATGATGGGTTATTGTTCGTTCTAATCCTAGGTTGTCTGGTCTATGTTCTCATACAGAACCGCCTTCTCTGTGCAGATGGACCCATTGCGTCAATGCCTCCCAAAAGTCAGAGCAGGTTTTGTGTTGAGTAATGGTATCAACAGCAAGGATCTGAGGATTGTCTGGGGAGGTCATAGATGGTGGTGAAATGAAGAAAGAGGATGAAAAGAGAGGCCAAGATTAATGTAGAAAGTGAGAGTGGGGGAGATGGGGAGAGATAGGAATCTGCAGTTAGATAATCCTCTCCCCACTGCCATCATTTTGCCATGCTAAAGGTGATATTAGCATATTTTCTTTGGGGTCACGTTGCTTTTACTTTGAAAAAATGTCCCTCCAGACAGTTTTTAGAGGGATGTCATTTGCAAAAAACTGCAGTGGTTAAACAGGTCATCCTCAAAAAAGCAAGGATATTGTGGATTGTGGATAATGACCTTCCCACACTGACCTTCACATGTCAAACCTCAGACACTCTTTTCCAGTACAGATCTACACTCCACATTACTGGTGGGGCTTCAAGGTGTCTTTGGCAAACAAGCAACACAAGAGGACATGGACAGATAAACAGAGCTTAAACCTGTATAGGCTTTCCCTTACAGTATCTTTCCCATAAAAGTGCTTAGTTTCTTAGTACATCATGGAAGTATATAACCTCTTTTTACATCCAGTCAGGAAAAATGTGACCGCAGTTTACCACATCATAACTGCTCGTGCTTTCAACCTTAAAGAAGCATGCATTAAAAGTTAATAAACGCCTCATAAATCCATTCAGCTGAAAAGCCTATTAAATCTTACATTTTACAGTAAAAGTTTAATTCAACTTCACCCAATTAATTTGATTCACAAAATGAACGTCTTTTAAAACCCTACAGCTTTATGAGTTTATAACACCACCAAATGACTGTTCCAGTACATCTCTGGGGGCTAGACAAAATTGTTGGATGGTTGGAAGTGGAATATTTTGACTAAAGTCCGCCTGGACCCCCCCTTATGTTTATAGCCAGGGCTCCCCAGGTGTTTTTTAAGCAGTTGTTTCCTTCAATTTATCATCATCCCCTTTGGACATTTCTGAAAGGACGCTGTGATCCAATGAAGCACAGCGCCTCTCTGGTTACCAGGATTCTAGCTTTCTTTAATTGGAATAGATTGTTTGTCCACTGAATGTGTGAAGCCCAGCAGAAGAAATTAGAGGCACATCTCTTTTTCACTCTAACCCCCCCCCCACACACACACACACACGCACACACACTACTCTTTCTCTCACACACATACAGACCCATCCTCTAAATCAATGTGGGAACTCTTTTACTTAATGAACATCAAGAAAAATCATTTAATATCTTTCTTTCATTTTACTTGTATTGTTTTGACTTGTATTCATACTTTCTTCACTGTAATGACAATACCTTGTGTTTATTGATGCAAGACTATAACCAAGTATCTACCTAGTCCTTGACCCTTCAGCGGTTCTTGCAGGAAACTGAAGTCACTGACCACTGAATTTGCAGATTGCCATGTTTAATGAAGACATTGAAGACATCACAAACACTTTTTAACTCAAATTATTAAAAAGGATCGGTATTACTGTATTGTAATGGATTGTAATACAAGCAAAATTATTCATAATTTAAAAAGCAATTATCAATGGTCGATACATTTAATTTCTTAAAAATGTTTTGGTTCTAAGTGTCTTCTTTCGGCATAAAATAAATATCATCAATCCATATTAGGACCTGGGGAAATTAAAAAGACAAAAGTGTTTCATGAGAAACATACTCAAGTTACATGTCTGGTTTAAAGTCATCTGGCAGTTAACTCATTTGAATGACAAAATGTTAACATTACATTGTGTGATATCCAGAAAGAAGTTGGAGATTATTTGAAATCCTCTCCCTCCAGTTGATATGGAAACTCCTGATAAACAAGTCATAGATCAAGAGTCTGGAGATTCCAGCAAAAACCCTGTCAACACTAACTGGGTGTTGGCACATTTCCTAGCCTGCAACTCCAAGAATTTAAAAGGATTCAAAACCCTTCATATAATCTCCACTGTTGACAGAAAGCTGTTTTGGCATGAGACTGGGTTATTAGATAAATAAAATCACCTCAATGAAATACACCTCAATGCTCAAAGTTATTTTCCTCTTGCAACACATCCCATAAATCATACAGTTCCCTCCAGTTATCACCATGTACATTTGAACATTTTTATTTTCTAATTTGACATCACAGCAAATAATGCAGACATTAGAGAAACATGTGATTTGCCTTCTCAGAGCTGTCTTCTTTTTGGTCCTGTTCACCCTTTCATATCTAATGTAACATAAAAGGATGTGTCATTACCACAGGAAAAAGCAGAGAGCTCTTTCTGCTCATGATATCTATTTCTCTGCCGTCTTTTCATCTTTGGAACAGTCTGTGTGCAGTGTGAGCCAGTCATTGCTGTGCTCTGTTATCAGCCGGTCCTGGCGAGGCTTTTTCCGGGCAGAGGAATAAGCTCTCATGGCCAGGGATAAAGTCCTGCTGCTACCAGACGCCTCTGCCTGTGTAGAGCATGACTGGGCCCACAGCTTCCTCTCCATAGGCAATGTTTGTGTGAGAGAAACAGTGTGTGTGCGTATGTGAGTGTGTGTGTGTGTACGTGTGTGTATGTGCGTGTGTGTGTGTGTATGAGTGTGTGCGTGTGTGTGTGTGAGTGTGTATGAGTGTGTGCGTGTGATACAGAATAGAAAGAGAGAATGTGTGCATGAGTTGCATGCATGTTTCTATGGGGTACTGTGAAACATTTGAGTGAGGATCCAATCTCTAGAGGACAGTCAGACTGATGTCGCTTAAGTAGATGAAAATAACGATGTATGGGACCCTAGATTAGCTTCAACAGGCTTTGTAGGGGGGAATGGTGCTATTTGTTTCAAGTCTGTTTTTGAATCTGTGTCAAAATACATGGAACTCTTGTTTTCAAATGCAGTTACATTGTCAATGTCCATGGATATCACAGCAATCATGGGATTATTGACAAAACTCAACAAACACTACAAATGTTCTGTGACAAACATCTGGCTACCATCAATGACAAATGATTAATGGTCAAATACAGAACGCAACAATGTAGCGTCATTCATGCATAGTATTTCAACAGTCAAACATTTAATTTTGACAGTGTACAGTTGCCGTTGATTGGATCCATGTGTTGGCTTGTACCTCAAAACAGCTTTGTTGTGGTGTGAAGAAGCATATTGGGGCACAATGCTCTGTTGCGTTTGGAACAGAGCTTCACAGCAGCAGTTGATGGATACGCTGCAAATCATCCATTCAACTGATATTTATTCAATCTCTTCTTGTCTTGCAGTAGAAAACCATAATTCCTTCCAGGGCATTAAACGTCTTTATAGTTCTCTAACTCCTATAGGCTATTTGGCATTATTTGACACTGTCAAAATATATAAGTAAACTAAAGGGAGAGATGTGGCAGTTAATAACGACTAGATTACGGTAATGTATCATTTCAACAGCCCTTAACGTAGTTGCCTACTCAAACTCAATCTCCTCAATATTCAAGATTGAAGTGTTAGTTTTAGAGAGTCATCATCACTCCCAAGCTCCTCAAACGTCAAATCAGGAAAATAAGAAAGAGGTGGGATGGTGTGCTGCTTGCAAAGTTCAAATTTACATCCAATCTTACCTAAGGGGGGTATCTTACTCTTGCCTCTCAGATGTCCTAATAAAGAAAAGAAAATCTATATTGTTTTTTCATGATTGACCAAATCCTTTCACCCATGGGCCCCAGAACCCAATGGCCTGGGATGTTGATGTATGACATACCACTTGAGGAATTCTATGCAATTCACTGAATAATTGAAGACAGTCTTGAGGAAAATGACTCGTGAACATATCAATTTTCATAATATTTCAGGTCAAATCTTTCCATTCTCGGGTACAGGCATGGTCTGAGAGAAAGGCATGACTTAAAATGTATTGTTCAACTTATGCAGTAAACATACCTTAAGCCCAATAATCGCCAGTTTTTAACATTGCACACTATGCTTGCATATTTTTTATTTATTAAACATTTTTGTTTGTACTGTTGTATCAAATACCATATAGCTTGAATATAATTGGACATGCTGATGTTTGTGCGTATCTGAGAGTTGATACAACCAAACAAAGACAACATTTTGAGGCTATGGTCATCAGGTAGTTGTTTTCTGGTCAAGAGTTAAATATTATCCTAAAATATAAGTTGAAATTGCCACATAGGATTCAATTCTTACTTTCCTTCTCTGTGCATTCAAAGTCAAAATGATCAATATACATCCTGAGTCTGTGTTCTTAGTCCTCCATGCCAACAGATCAAATGTACTTATACTAAACCGTGCCGTGCTTCAGAAGACATCTGATGAGACATCTGTCAACGTTCTCCATTGCTCCAACTCTCACATCGGCTCTCAACAAAACTTTGAGCATTTAGAGTCCCCCTGAGAGAGTGAGAGAAGCAAAGGGAAGAAAGTGTGTGAGGACATTGATCTGGTTTTGTAACATTATACAGTTCGCCACAGGTCAATTCAATACCATTGGGGCTTTTTTTTCTTCTCCGTCAATATCCTTCCATCACAACACTTTCAGTAAACATGGGCTTCCTTTCTTCTGGTGGTTAGCCTATGGTGTTCCATCTTCAGCCAACCACTATTGGGTCATAGGTTTGTCTAACAGATACTTCTGTCAAAAGGTGTTTATGACTGAGAAGGTGAAATGATCTTGCTGTGTAAGAGCAAGGAAAATGTAATTCCCAACTCAAAAATGTCATACCCCAAATGTTCAGATTATGTCATAGCAGAGCTATACATTCTCACTGTTACTTGACACTTCCCTCACTGCAGATGGTCGTCTATTTCTTTGCCATGAAAGCAGTTCTGACATGTCAAAACTGAAGCTGTTCAAACACAGATGTCTATTTCATTTATAATTTTCATTCGCTTAGACACATACTCTAAGCACACATAAAAAGTCTGTGGGACATTTGTTGGATAGTTGGAAATTCGATTTGGGAAACTTCATTTAAATCACAAATGTAATCCTTTCATCAAAATGTCATCAACATGAGTATTTACAAAACCTACTTTTTTATATTTCACTGATTGAATGTTTTGACAAGTTACGCTTTCCGACTGCACATTTTACCCGTCACTCTCACAATCCAATTCGTAAAAAATACTATTTTACATATCACCTAGGCAACTGCCTTTTTTATATTGAGGATACTGTTTAGTAGTTCTTTAATAATAGTCTCATTCGCACCCAGACATTTCGTATGTAAATGTGGCTCCTCCCAGCATTGACAAAATGAGGGTCCTGTAAGAGGGATTTGTTTCCTCTTCACAAACATCCCTAGTATTACCATAACACGCCCCAATGAGGAATTCAATGTTTCAGCTTCTCTTTCTCCTTTTTACAACGATATCCTCTGATTTGGCTAACTTGTAAGTGGAATCCTTAACTTGAGCTGGTTTGCATCAGGCAGACATCTGTGGTCAACAACTAATATTTCTATCACTGCTCCTCTTTAGTCAAACTTTATTTTTGGGTCGTCCTATCAACTTCTCTGTGTCTTCTACCCTCAGTCCAGCAGTCCATAGCAGGAACTCCAGCTGTGTGTCTGTGTAATATGAGTCACTTGGGCTGTGGGTGCTGCATTAGCTTTCTAGCTGGTCTGTGAGATGGTGAGGGGGAGCTGGAGAGAGGCTTAATGTCTGTCCACTTCTATTTCCCTCTTAATTTCACACACTGTTGACTTGGCCGAGTGACTGACTGCTTATGGTGGAACTAGCTTTCCACCAACAGAAGTGGGACCTATAAGTCCTTCTCCCTGCTTCATGTCACCGTAGAACCTTGTCCCTCTCCACTTATTTAATGATCTGACGCATGAACCACTTGAAGTCAACCGTGTGTTTATGTATCTGTCCTTATACAAAGGGAGTGGGATCCGATTGGTATGAGTTTGTTACACGGTGTGTGTCCGGGGCATGTTTTTCAGATTGCACTGTGTGGAACTGTGTGCGTGAGAGAGGGGGAGAAAGAGACTCAGAGGAAAAGAAAATAAGAGAGTAGATCCTACATCTACTCTAAAAGGCTCTTAGCACCCTGGTATCCCATGTGTGCTTACTCATCACAAATCAATACTCCCCTACTGTTCCATTATATATTTTGTTTCCTAAACTGTAGAATTATTGTATTCACTGAAAATGCATGCTTTTAGGTGGCATCTTGATCAATCAAGAATGTGATAGCGTAGTGATTTGGGGCCAGACACATGCATTCAGATGAATGAGGCATTCAGATGTATGAGGCATCCAAGTTAGGCTCAATTCAAGACTGTTGGGTAAGACATCAACCAAACAGGTACAGATAAATATCTCATATATACTACTGTGTTAGCCATATCCTCTTTCTAAAATGTTAGTCCAAGATTTTCCCATAATTTTCTGGCCTTTAGCCCCCTCTGTTCACTCATTGCCACTCTGAAAGATAAGACTGCACTGGCAGAAAAAAATATTGCACAGGGTAGGGTAAATGTAATAGACAACATGGCACTACACTTTAAACTACACTTTTTTCCAGGTCATAAATAGGGTAAATCACAGTCTTGTAATAAGGTTTCTGTCACCATGTTCCATGACTAGAACGGTCGTTATCAGTGTTGGCAAAGCAGGAGCCATTTTGTTTGCAGGGTGTAAATAGCATTATCTCGGACGTGAAACAAGATAAGGTGCTTTATAAAATATGAACCATCTTGACAGGTTCTGACAGGAGGCTGATTTTCCATAAAAGTTATTTGGTTAGAGCGCAAGGGCAGAGGAAATAAGGTTGAGAAAATATATTTCAGCACACTGATATTATGGAGAAATGGTGTTATACATTTTCCCTGATGATATTGAGGAACTGTCAAAGTCATGATGTGTTGAATTGTGACAGAAATGTGTCCCTTTACTCTGAATTTGTTTCTCGGTTGGTATTTGTTGCTCATGTGTTTATATTACAAGGTAATATCCATATTTAACCCTAAAGCATGAGGGAGATGAAGCATAATTGAGTGCAAAAGTGTATAAGTGTGTTTAAATGTGTGTGTGTGTTTGTGTGTGTGTATGTTTAGTCCCCTCAGGCAGCATGTCTCCCGTGTCTCTCCCGTCTTTCTCTGTAATAAACCAGAGTGTTACTGGCACAGCCTCCTGTGAGGGTAGAGTCTCCAACAATCGGCTTCTTTTTACGGGCAGGGAAAGCCTTGTCTGCCCTGGTGATTTGTTATTCAGTGAACCGCATCGCCAGAGAAATGGATTTACTTGCGTGCCCTCCGCAGAGAAATGAAGGTCAGGCCCAACCCTCTGAGATGCCGTTTGCTGCCCGATGCGATTCTTAATATGCTGCTCAGAGAAAAGCGGACGGAAAAACATTCAAACCCATTTGGAATTCCAGTGCTTCTGTGACAAAGAGTGGAGATGAAAGAGAGAGGTGGGCTGGATTACAGGGGTAGGAGGAGAGCTTGGTTGGGTTTTCACAAGCATTGTAACTGAGGAACTCAAGGAATGGCTATCGTTGCACAGGCAGTAGTTTTAAGTGTTTTTAGTGCAGTATTTTTTTAGGTGGAGTAGAAATACGTTACCCTTATCTGGAATGTGGTAGGTACAGGTAGGGCCTTTGACCTCTGATGCTGCCTGGTAGACATCATAAGGAATACAATCGTAGCTGCAGGTCTGTATGGCAGCAAATGGTTCAAATTGAATCATTTCCCATTTGTCTTCCCTTCACTTGAATAATTGCAAATATGTTATTGCATTCAGTTTGATGAAATCATCTCACAGTTCTGCTATGAAAGGTTTGCAATTGAAAGGAAAATAATGTTAGCTTGAAAATCTCCACTTCGCTGTGCAACCTCAAAGGCCATTTCTCCCTCACATGTCATATGGTGCATCTAAGAGTAAAATTACATGCTATTTGAAGACATGCCACTAGCCAGCAATAACCCAAGGAAATGAGAACATCTCTGCTGATGCCGTTTCAGTAAATTATTCTTTACGTAAAACTATTTTCCAGGGTCAAAACATGGACGTGCCATTGATTTGAGGATCTACCTAAACCTCTGCTATTTGTATGAATTGGAGTTTGTATATTTCCCCTTTTAAATAATTATTTTGGTTGGTTGGGAGACATTCTGACCTGTGGTCAGTTATAAATTTTACCTCAAACTTTTAACCTAACTGTAGTGTTGGCCACGAGGGACATCAGAAACAGGAGAAGACAGCAAAAGCTTTCCATTTTCAAATCGCCAGAACTCCAAGTCCCTCATCTTTTACAAGGTGACAAACTGTCTGTGAAAAGCAAATTCAAAGATTGTTTCATACACAGCTTCAGACCAGGACTTCAAATAATAAATTATGTATGTTGGCTATGGTACTTGGGCACAGTGTTAGTTATGGCTTGGTTGTATTAGTTCACATAGTAAAGATTAATTATTTATTTTCCTATAATTTTGAGACGGTTGACAATTGAATTGAATGATACCTGACGACCATTAGTTTGTACAGAGTTTGCAGTTATTCTCGTTGAACAAGATAAGACAGACACCATCTGACATAAATCATTGTCCACTATTGACTGTTGTCTGGTCTACTGGATGCAGAACACCATTAGTTGTTAGTGATTTGTGACACCACCTAGTGGCAAAGACAGAAAGTGAGCAAAAAAGATACTTCTGCATGAAAGCAGACTATCCTAAAATAAGAATACATCTGATTCGCTTTGCTACCTAGGAATGCATTGGAAATTAAGTACTGGTATTCTTAATTTCTATAACTGTAGCTATAAATAACTAGCAGCTAGATTAATTATATAATAACATAATGGCATGTCACCTGTTGGTAGGGGTCCTCCTAGGCTATGACATATTGACATGTTAAATGTTGGTAAGAGTCCTAAGCTATGGACAGATATATTTAAGTCTTATCACACATATACACCCCAGGTGATACAAACGCTACATGGCACTAAATCAACTTGGAATATCTTTGACTGCCCCGTCGATTTCTCACTATTTTAACAATGTTCCAGCTCATAACTTGCTGTTGTGATGTACTATATTCTGCAGATGGCTTCCCTTCAGCTCACACAGCCAATGATTAAAATCAAATTATTATTATTAAAATCTGATGTGTCCATTATTTTTCACTCCCTGAACACTTTGTTCTTAGGATGGTTGTATTTAGTAGACAAGGCCTTGCATAAAGTGAAATCTCTGAACTATGTTAATTGGATAGCTGTCCATTTCACAGATACTTTGGCCTAAGAGGATTAAATAAGTTCTAGCACTAGTGAAGTTAATGGGTTGGTTGCGTGCAGAGTGATGTAGTGGTACATTTCCTGGACACTGTGGCATGGTTTAGATGCTGGACCGCTGTACCGTGAAGTGACATATGCCTCCTCGCAGTTTATTTCACATATGACCTGATTGGAGGGATACAAGAAGGTAAAGGGCAAAGGAAGGTAGTCTAGAGGTTACTGCAATTAACCTGAGGCAGCAACTCCTCATCAATTACATCTGATCTGTTCATTTGGAATCATTGGAGCCAAGCACACGGCTCAGCTAATAATTACTATAGGTAGCACTCATTGGATTGTGTGTGTCTGTGTTTGTTGTTTTTCCATAGGTACACCTGCACTTATAGCGGTCCATGTTGTTTAATTGTAACTTGTTTAACTACTTGCTCTTATGGTTCTTCCCTTTGGCACTTATTTTGGTTGTTCACAATATGTGCTTCATGTTTTGGGTAATCGCAATGTTTTGGGGCTATCTTGTTGTTATTATCAGTGACCTATGCTCTTTGTAAAGCTCTCTCTTGGAAGTTGCTTTGGATAAAAGTGTCTGCTAAATGAATAAATGTAAATGTTTTTGTGTGAGTGTTTTAACAGTGCCCTATATCAACAGTATTTACCGTACATTGTATTATCATTATTTCTATTATCAGTATTTGTGTACAATGCAATCATAGATTGTATGGCAAAATTGTTTTTCTGTTTGTTTAAAGGCGTCATTTAATGATTTTATAGGGTATTTCACACTGTTCCTTAATGTCTCAAAATAGGGTATGTAACGTTGGTTGGGATGAAAAAGGCCTGGGTGCTGTTCTATGTGCCTAATGCACCCTATGAAATAGCCCTGGAATAAAACAAGAGGTTTTCTCCCTTTTATGGTATGCTCATGAATATTTAGATAAGCTGTGCGCTGATTGGTTGGTTTACAACGAGTTAAGCTGCGGAGCAAAAATGCAACACGGCCAACAGCACTCACTGAAACATCGAAGGTGGAGACTTGAAATAAAAACGGGCAAATAAATCTAAGTGAAATCCTCGCTAATATTAATAACTTTTTCAGAATTGTACTGAACAATCTCAAATATAAACCAGATTATTCTAATAAAGTCTGGCCTACTTCAACACCTTTACATTTTCAATTAAATTTCAAACAAAATCATAGAAAATCACTGATCTCTGAAAATAGCTTAATCTTTGCAAATCTTAATGATATCCTTTTCAAACTTGTGTCAAAAAATCTAAAATATACACCAGATTATGCTAAAAATGGGTTGCCTACTTCCACACCCTTTACTTTTTCAATGTTTTTTTTTGTATCTACAGAAAATTGCTCATCTCTGAAAATAGCATGAAATCCTCACTAATCTTAATAACTTTTTCAAAATTGTGTCAATTTCTTTCTTCTAAATCAAATAAAAATGTATAGCCCTTTTTACAAACAATGTCACAGAGCTTCACATACACCCATAGAACTGCCCCTCAACCAACCTAAACCCTCAAGGAAGACAAGGAAAAACTCCTAGAAATACTCGGGAGGAAAAAATGGAAGAAACCTTGGGAGGAGCAGTTCAGTGAGAGATCCCTTCCTCCAGAGACGGTTGGTGAAAGAGAGGTGCAGAACACATGCTTAACATAGTCAAGCAGCAGGGAAATGTCAAAGGGTGTTGAAACACCAAAATCCAGTGTTCAACTTGGGTCAGTTAATAAATGTCAGTAAAAGCAGAGGTAGCCACAGGGCTGGGGACTGTGATCGATGCAGCATGAGGAAAGGGACCGGGAACTCGCTGTCATCTGTCATGGAGACTGTCACAGATCGATGTCCACTGGCAACCAGGTCCAGCGTTGACCGACCCACGACAGGCAGATGCTGACAGCTCAGTATAGGGTGTGGAATTAGGCAACCCATTATTAGAATAATCTGGTGAGGTTTGTTCTCACAATTTTGAAAAAGTTATTAAGTTTATCGAGGATTTCAGGCTTTTTTCTGAGTTTAGAAATTTTATATAATTTTGTTTGAAACTTAATTGAAAATGTAAAGGAGGTAGAAATTGGCCAGACTGTATTAGAATAATCTGGGGTATATTTGAGATTTTTCAGTGCAATACTGAAACTTATTAAGATTAGCGAAGATTTCATGCTATTTTCAGAGATTAGTGATTTTCTATCGTTTAAAAAAGAAAATAAATTGAAAACGTAAAGGGTGTGGAAGTAGGCAACCCATTATTACAATAATATGGTATATGTTTGAGATTTTTTTGGACAGACGTTTGTGAAAGGTATTAAGATTTACAAGGATTAAGATATTCTCAGAGATTAGGGATTTTTTTCATATTGTTTGAAATTTAATTGAAAAAGTTAAGGATGTGGAAGTAAGACAGACATTATTAGAAATATGGTGTATATTTGAGATTTGTGATAACAATTATGAAAAAGTTATTACGTTTATCGAGGATTTCATGCTATTTTCAGAGATTCACAATTTTTCATCATTTTGTTTGAAACTTAATTGAAAATGTAAAGAGTGTGGAAGTAGGCCAGACTCTATTAGAATAATCTGGTGTATATGTGGGATTTTTTGACACCATTTTGAAAAAGTCATCACGATTAGCAAGGATTTAATGCTATTTTCAGAGATTCCAAATTTTTCATAATTTTGTTTGTAACTTAATTGAAAGATTATAGGGTGTGAAAGTAGGCAACCCATTATTAGAATAATATGGTGTATATTTGAGATTTTTTGACACAAGTTTGAAAAAGTTATTAAGAATTGCAAGGATTGAGCTATTTTCAGAGATTAGCAATTTTCTATAATTGTGTTTGAAATTTAATTGAAAATGTAAAGGGTGTTGAAGTAAACCAGACTTTATTAGAATAATCTGGTGTATATTTGTGATTTTTCAGTACAATTCTGAAAAAGTTATTAAGATTAGCGAGAATTTCACTTAGATTTATTTCTCCACCTTCGATGTTTCAGTGATGCTGTTGGCCGTGTTGCGTCTTTCCTCTGCAGCTTCACTCATTGTACATTTTCAGAGATTAGGGATTTTCTATCATTTTGTATGAAATGTAATTTAAAAGGTAAAGACTGTGGAAGTATACCAGACATTGTTAGAATAAAATGGTGTCCGTTTGAGGTTTTATATTCATAAAAATATTATAAAAGTCATAATTTTTCAGAATTGTATGTATTTAAACACGGTCCCTAACGCCACTGCAATCTAGCGTTTCCGAATGTGAGAGGAATGTTGAATGTCATGAAACTAACTTTACCTCACTTCTAAATTTTGGGGTGTGACAAAGGTACACACCAGAGCCAAAAAAGGTGGAGCTACCGAACTGACATTGGCTTTTTGGAAAACTACCGTTTTATTTGTGAGATTTTTATATAGTTAGGGTTTAAACAGAATCACTCTGTCTATGAAGACGGCACAGGATGGTAACCTTGAAAGTCTACTGTGCGAGCCTTAAACAAATACTACGGCATGACATTTTTTTGGGGTCATATTTCTCCAGAGACTGAGTTGTCTACACATCTTATTTTCCTGTCAACTTCACCTTTGCTGAAGCTGCTTATTTTTCTCTTTGGTCCCGAATGGAAGACCCCAGGCGTTAAGATTAAAACATAAACACACCGTTTAGCAAAAGCCGCCTTACATTGACACCAGCTTGATATTACAGAGCGGCGCGTAAGTATGATGCCGACCAAGCAAATCATTTGAATGAGTGGGGACAGTAGGCCTGTAGTGGTTTGCACTGAACCCTGTTAGCGATCAACAGCCCAGCTCTTACCTCATTAGCTTACACTCTTCTCAGGCACATCTTCCGGGGACTCCACACCACAGCAGGAAGAATGACTTGGATGAATAAGAAGATAATCAGGGAATCTTTCCAACTGTGATCTGACCTGAATACAGACTTCTCGCCGCTGCAGAGGCTATAGCACCTTCATGAATGGCACAGACAGTGCTAGACACCCATATATACACGTTGTACACAGTGATTACTGTGATGCTGAATATATACGTTTCTAAGCCTAAGTAAGGACATTATTCTACAAAGGAAGACTGTTTTGCGTCTATTCATAGTGTCCTGAGTAGTATATAACCTGTGGTCAAAAGGGCCTTACCGTTGTTCTGAACGTTCTCATCTACACACTGTGTTAAATTAGGTGCACCACTATCAAAAAAGGCTATTGCTATTCCAAGTACTTTGTCACATAGTTTGTAGTCCATAAATCACTTATATCAGCTATATGGCAGGAGTACCAGTGTTTGCGTTCAGCAGCAATCCTAAAGGACCTAGGAGAGGGTAAGAGCAATTCTTACTCAAACTATAGCTCACGTTAACCTTCAGATACTTAATGAGAGAATGTATTTTGTCATTATTTCAAAGTAACAGGGTAAGGACACATTTCATTTCCTTGTGAAACGTCATCACAGACACCCTAAACCAGAAGACAGTTATAAAGCCTTTGTTGAAAACAATAGATTAAACTTGCTACTTGAATTTATAACAACATTGGTAATTTCATATAGTTAGAAAAATCTGTAAGGAATGTTTACATGGTATGTATAAATGTAGATCATAGTCTGTATAACAGATGGCTAGAATAGGCATGCTGTACACACCTGCACAGTATAATAGGACAAGCATTTAAACGGCCTCCTTTGACCTGTGAAACATATAAAAGCAATGTACAGCACATGTGCAACCTACACGTAAATGGTGCACAACCAGACATTTCGGTGTGTTCCATATCTCTGGGAGACACTCACTCTCATCCATCCATCATCTCCTGACCTTGAGTGTGGTAGGCCTCCTGCTTTAGGCAGTCTGGGGCATGGGTGGAGTAATGCCACCTCAGCTGCTCCCCAGCTCCGCACGCATCCCCTAGCCCCTGTATCCGTCCAGCAGCATCAGAGCCAAGCAGATTCAGATCGCTATCTGCACAAATGCTTTTAATTATTCACACAGCTGAAAATCACACACTCTTATCAGAGACATAACCCCACCGGCCAGATTTTCTGTCCTCTCTGTGCAACCCTAACACTTTCAGAGAGAAAGAGAGAGAGAGAGAGAGAGAGAGAGAGAGAGAGAGAGGCATGAAAACAGAGAGAGAGATGTGGATGTCTGCAGGGATTTTCAGTAGCAAACTAAACTACCTGAGAGCCACTGAGTTCTGAGTTACCTGCCCATAGTATGTGAAGATGACCCAAAAATAGCATACTCCCATTTCCTGTAACTTTGATGTTATTTTCACTCATGTGACAGTCTTGCAAGCCTTTTGAAAGGCTGTGTAACTTCAGGCAAGAGTTTTCAACAGAATCACACTGTGCTCACTCCTCGTCTTTTTATTATTGTCATTATTTTAAATAGGGTTGATAAATATTTGATCTCATATTATCTTTTATCTTATACTTTTATCTGCATTTCTTCTATTACTATACACATTATGCATGCCAACTCTGCAGGTGAATTCCTCCTCTATGACTCAAATGAAAAGTTTAGAATCAGAAGAAAGATTGTAATGAGAGACATTACAACTCCCCCAGCCCAGATACCTCACACCAACGTGTGTTCAACCCCCCAGGCTGTGAAATTAGAGCTTTGTTTTCTGTGACAGGTTGGGGACGAAGAAGGGCGCTGCCGCCTTGGATTCTGCAGGATGAGGGCATGGGCAGAGCAGCCAGATTGACAGGGACAGCAGGGTGTTGGTGGGGTGGAGTTGGGGGTGGGGGTGGGGTCTTACAGCTCATAGATAAGCATCAGTGCGAATATGAGAGGCCAGATGGTAATCTGTGGGCGGATGTGAGGCTACACTATCACTGAGGAAACCCACAAGAGATAAGTTGACCTTGTGCGCCTGTGCTGTAGCTGCTGAGACATTCTGGTATGGCTGCCTGCAACAAACAGGAAGCCGCTGCATCCTAGTACTTCTCTATAAGGCCAGAGGGTTCTGATGTCGTACACTGTTTATTGATTCTCTGGTCTGGCATGTGATGGTCCGATACATATGATAACCTATTTGTGAGGTAAGCATTTCTGTACAACTTAAGAATAGATTCTCTCTAAATCAGGAATTTAACCTAAACTAGATTTTCAATATGTAGTATGTGGCTTTGTTTGTGCAGATTTTGTGCATTAAGAAGGGCATTTTCTCCAAGGGTTTCTCAAGAGTAACCTGGAATAACTTGAAAATAATAAAGCAGTGTGAATAATTTTTACTCCAGAAATAGAAATGTGCCCAGATGGATAGTTAATCCAATGAAAAGAGTAAATGTCATGATACCACCCCTTGCTCTTTGGAGAGCAGATGCTAAAATGTCACAACGCTTTGGCTTAAATTAAAAGCTATACCTGTAAAAAGAAAGAAATGTAAAGGCCAACTATTTTGAACTTTAATTATTCAACATCCTGTAAGAGTGCATTCGGGAAACTTCAGTCCTTCAGATACATATGTTCCCAGACATAGCATTAGAAAATGGAAATGTGTTTCTATTGAACTGGTGTTTTTGCTTGTGCTGGGCAATCACATTAGCGAGACTATCTGAAACCATTATGTCAAGATATAGTTACCACAATGGAAAAATACAGCATCTGCAGAGCTGACCTAAACTTATTTCAGGTGTACAATGACATATTAAAGATGTGGGCAGGATTAAACCCTGGACAACTTAAATCTGTTGCTGATCTGATTATTTCAATGTTGACTGAACCCCTTTTTAAAATGCGTATTTCAAGAAACTAACATCTCAAAAATAGAGTAGAGTCTACCACTTCAGGAAAACTACATCTGGTTGACAGAAGCCCATATGATAGATACATGCATAGGTCAAGGGTCTTCACAGAAGCTTTGCTACAGGAAGTGTTGTGGGCTTGTTGCAAACTTAGATTAAAGCATGATCTCACTGAGTAGTTCTCAGAAGTGACAAAAGATTAGAGTGAGTCAAACTTGTCAGGGAACGTAGATTATTTACTTTATATCAATTACTATCAATGTCTTGCAATCTCCTATTATGCTTGTAAATAGTAATAATAATTGCTTTATATATGCATATCTTTTTTATATTAAATGTAATTTTGGGGGGGGCATTTCAGTTCCATTTAGGCAGAGATAGTGAAGAGATAGTAAAGAGATAGTGAAGAGTGACAGGAAATGTAAGAGAAAGAGAGAAGGGAAAGCATGCAGGAAAAGGCCTACGATGGATTTAAATGGTAGTTCCCCATTTAATACATTTATGACATTTACTTTTGTCCTTCTATTTTTGCAGTTGACAGTAGGAATGTATCTGAAAATACTTGAGGCTTTCATCAAAAAACATGGATGCAAAGAAAGTGCATAGAGGCTGCAGACTCAATCTAGGGATAACTTGCTCTGTACTGCTGAAATGTAGCAGCTGCAATATTTATTGTACATATTTATTTAAATCACTGAGTGCCACTAAGTTTTACTTGTAGAGCTGATTTAATTCATGTCTAATAATATTCTTTGTTTGTGCAGAAACAGGCCCGACACTAATATTGCCACTCAGCGTGTACCTCAAGACCCACTTCACCGCACAGGTGCCCTTTGTAGGTTTTTACCATGATCACAAATTGAAATGTTTTTTGCTTGTACTAGGTCAGAATTCAGAAACCCCCCACCTTTTTATATAGTATGATGGTGTGTTTTTGGAGGGAGTTTAACTTTCAAATGTTGTTGTTGATATTATCACAGCTCACCCCCCATCCTTCTGACTAAGAGGCTTAGGTTTGGTTATATTGCCAATTTGTTAAAAAAAACATACAAATCTCTTCTTTCTGAGAAAAGATTGTGAAGGCCTGAGCCTTGCATTCAATGCCAAACTAATGCTGTTTTTGGTTTTTCATTTGCCTCCTTGATAGCCCAAGAGAGAGAGAGATAAACTATGCGTCTGTTTTGATAATGGTGAGTAATGGCTCTCATTTTCAAGTTTCAGTTTGTTCCACATCACGGTTCCCCGGGGAAGGTTATAGTGGCCACAACTCTTTACCTCTACGTCTAGCCTTTGAAAGCCAAGAACAAGTTCCCCACACTCAGTACCTGTAAACATAGCATATTTAGGCTATTATGTCTAATGCAGGCAATGTACTAAACACAGTAATGCTACCAAACACACATTAATGGAGAGAATGGCTCAGCTCATTAACTAAGCTGATAGCCATAATAAACTCTCTGAGACATGCACTGTCACTACACAATTCTTTCATAAGGCCTCAACCTTTGGCCTTATTGCTAGCAGTTTGCCCCCCAGCACCCCACAGTCATTGCACAGTCCGTCATGCTATAGCTTGGTAGACTAATGTGTGTGAAAGCATCATGAGGCATTAATGGGGTGCAGCTCGTGGAGAAGGAAGTTAGGCATGAAAAGACAGACCTTATGATAGCTGCAGTCTGGATGTTAGTGCCGCGGTGTCAAAACATGATTAAAACATGACCCAACACTTACTCTCAATCTGAATAAATGTGGTAAAATATAAGACTGGGTGGTTGCCTTAACAGAAAGGGGGGAACTATTCATGTGATACAATACCTCTGCTAACTCTGAGGTCTCACACAGAACGTACCTTCACGACATTGAAAACAAAGTGCCTTCTGATGTTCCTGTACATATGCATCGTGCGTCTCACATCTTAGAGGTTCTTCCTTGTTCTCCACAGGAACGTAATAAGAGAGGCAACAAGGCAAAACAGAAACATCATGTGTTCAACAACATGGAGGCGACACAGTACCACACAGCAGACGACCTGGAAAAGATTGACGTGCAGATCCGGCCAGCCAGACCCCCTCTTTCTGAAACTGAATACACAGGTAGGAAATCTAAAACATGTCATCGTACTCAAAATCCCAAAGTTGAGGGGAAGCGTTGCAAACTACGAATTAATCAGAATCAGAAGGGGATGTATTCGCCATGAAAGTTTGCACAGACAAGGAATTTGCTTTGGCAGGAAGGTGCATGCAATAAACATATAGGAACCAAACATTTTTATATGTGGACTATCTATACTAAGGGTACATAAACTATCAGTACTGAGTGGAATTAGAATAAAATAAAATGTACAATTAAATAATCCTTCTGTTTCTAAAATATGATTAGCCTGTATCAACTAATGATGGAAAAATAAAAACATTGTAGTGTGTACGTATAGTTCTGTTGTGTTCCCCGTTCCTCTCAAAGTTGTACACTTGAAACTCAAGAGTAGATCCAGTGAAAGCCAACTTAATTAGAGGGACTGGGGAGAAAAGTATAGGCTAAAATAACTGTGCTGTAGGAAACCATGGTGAGAATGAAAGTGGAGTGGAGACCTCATGCTGATACAAAAGGCCTGTGTGAGTCTCTAGAGCCATCTGTTGGCCAACCAACAAAGATATACAATGACTCTGAAACTGGGTGGGGGGCCCAGTGATTCTCTAGTGGATGTGGCCCCACAGTCAGTCACAGTCAGGGGCCTCAGTGTTGCTCCACTTTTGGATGAGAGATTGTTACAATTTGAAGTCTAAAGAGTTTATGTTGGTTTGTTGTTGTTTCTTATTCAGGGTCAAATAAAAAAAATACAAACATACCATACAGATAAAATAAATGAGGAATAAGTATAAATAAATAAATAAACCTACGTAGATCATAGGTTTTGATAGTTCGTTTATCTTTGAAATATGTTCAAGTTCTTTGGCAAGAACAGACACAGACAAGCATTTTCACTTGTAAACAAAGTAATATGTATTAGGCCTTTTGTAAAATCCCTGCCCTGGCTTAGAATGAGCAGCTTTTGTTGTGGTGATAGTTCACTATCTACATCTAGTGTTAATTTTGAGTACTCTATTACAGTATGTTCTGTTACAATGGAAGGGGCAGCTATGATGATGACCTGGCATTTTGCTTTGTTTCTGTTTTAAAGACAGGGACATTCGAAGACGTTTGACTGCTAAGAGTCTATACCCAGAATCTGCAGTAAGTTTCTTTGTTAAGGTGAAGTCAACCTGGACATAATTAAATCCTTCAACAGTTTGATTATCACTCTATGATATATAAATGTTTCTAATTCATATTCACTTCATAGGAGAGCCATCTCATTCATACTAGATTTGCCAATAAAGAACAAGCTCATAATCCAGGTAACTGCAGCTAAATACATATCAGCACTTTAACCAAACTTAAATACCGTATTGTAATCAATTGATTTTATACCGGAAATACAGGACCTGCTGTCAACCGACAATTAAAGCCAGGCAGAGGAAGGACTCCATTGGGTAATTTTGGACAAATTATATGGAACTACAAACTTGAGATAGTGTTTAGGGTCAACTTTAATTAACCCTAACCCTAACTATTCCATGATTTGAAAAACCTGTTGAAGATGGGAAAATGCAGGTTGTGAAGACAAAAGACAAGGTAAAACAGGTGTTCCATATATTAATTACACAAATTATTGATATTTATGACACCGCAACTTAGATGTGTATTAATTATGATTCCTTTTCCCTAAATACTTGACAGAACATTGAATTCTCCAAAAGGTGATGGACTAGGATTAACGATGTCCAGTACTATGCTGGTAGAACTTTAAAATATAAGAATATCGGGTTTCTGCTAAGATCCTGTCTGGTTACAGGTCTCCTAGGCCCTTGTCGAGTGGCCTCGTGCCCCTGCTGTCTGAAATGGAGCTCAAGAAACCCTGCATGAAGAAGTGAGAAACACTCTATCTAATTGTGTGATGTAGTTATAGTGCCATCTGTTGGTCTGATTCTGATTCTGACAACCCTCACGCATATGAAAGAGTCAGAAAAAGTAGGCCCTACAGTGGAAATAAAACGTAATCAAAGTTGTGGGAATTTAACATGACTACTTTTTTCTTTCAGAACAAACATAGGAATTAAAAATGTAAGTGGACATATGCTAAATACATACACTTACCAAATAGCTGAAAGACTTCCTTCTATATTTATGTTTATCATTTACATGTTATTTTAGGAAGTATGTGAAACTTCATCAGGTGAGTGCTAATTTGATTCAATACACATTGAGCACATAAAATACAAAACTGTTGGATGTTTTAAGGATCAAATTACAATTTTTCAGACCTACAGTCTACAGAGAGTAACTACCCCCATAGATATTCTTTGGACCTTGAACATCCTGACATGAGGTACCTAGAATTTCCGTGAAGTCTTTTATATTTCCAGAGTTTGCACTCCATGGTAGTAATCCTTGGGTTGGTTTCCTATTTAGGTTACAAGAAAGACACATAATTCCAGGTGACTAAATATTCATATGTATGTTTATAGATTATACTTTTGAACACAGTATCCTATCTAGTCAGTGTACTACACGGGCTCCCTTTAAGAATCCATGATAGGGATCAAGAGCCAAACTGACTCACATGTATGACAACATTGTAGGTCAGATACTGTACATAAATTGGCACATTGTAAGTTATACATTGAAACTAAAAGTGATTTGCATAGCTGAAATAATGATAACTTAAAAGTTGGAGTTGAGATTTAAAGACAATTTATCATCTAAAAAGTAGAGAGTACCTCAAGAAGGCGCCAAAACCATGAATGGCCTCCCATTAAAGGTGACCTTGAACAGCATGACTTTGTTTCTAAGGAAAAGCCCACTCTGGTAAGATGACTAAATGATACCTGGGACAGTAAAGAATATAAAATGCGTTGCTTGAAACGTCCTGTGACATTTAACAAAACCCATTTTATTTTTGACAGACGCACAAAAAAGACTGGTACATAGGAGCCTGTGAACGATCAGAAGCAGAGCATGCCCTACACCTAGTGAACAGGGTATTTGTGCAGAACATTTCAAATCATGAGAAAAGATGTTATATGATCTGGCAATAGTTATTTAAGAAGTTGTGTACAGTATCGTATGTCAATACTTATATTAGCCATGTCACTAACAGGACGGTGCGTTTTTGGTGCGGAATAGCTCTAAAAACTCTCCCAGCGAACCCTATGTCCTGGTTGTGTTACATGAAAAGAGAGTTTACAATGTGAAAATTCGTTTCATTGATAGCACCTGCAAGTATGCTCTGGGGACTGGCCAACGGTCAAATGATGTGAGTAAATATCAATTTTCCTAAACATACCTCACAAGTATGAACAGATGATTTTCTTCTTTACACACCTCATGTTGTAATGTTTCCAACAACCCCCGACAGATGTTCGATTCTGTGGCAGACATCATCAAATTCCACTCCATATTTCCTGTTTCCTTGATCGATGGGAGAACTGTGTCAACTAACACATTTCAGAGGAACTGTGTGTTGATGTACCCAATCACAAAAGAGGATTTGAGCCAACTCTTGATATGAAATATGGCTACCTATCGACTAAGAGCAAAAGGCTCCAGATTTATTATTGTAACAGCTACATTTGGGGCGGGCGGGTGGGGTCATTGCTTTTATAAGAATATTTCTGAACAATTACTACTATATTAATACTGTTTTAAGAAAAGGTTTGCAGTGTCTATTCAAGTGCTTATCATGCATTTATAATATGTTATTGTACACACTTACTGTAATGCCAAAATACATATGATAATGTGTAAGTGACAGTAGTGACAACTTTAATCAAAAAACCTTTATTTAAAATGACAATATGGACCACAAATATAGCTAAGCATGCTGATCATGTCCTTACAATGGATGGAAATCTATTTACAGAATAAAAATCTGAGAAAATGTTTTTTCTTTCAAATCTGAAAATGTCATTAGAATGCATTCAAGAAATGTGGCTACAATATTTAGATGAAGAAGAAACGTCATGTAATTTTTTTTCTGTAAAACTACAGACAAAGAATCAGTCATCACTCGAATAAAAAGGTATTATGGTAGTAGGCTACTGGTGAGCAATCCAATCCTCCAAATACCACATTTGTGAAATTGTTTTTGTTTAAGTACTGAAAGTCATTCTAAAAGAAAAAGGTTTCCATAAAATAATAGTAAGAGAAGGTAATGATGAAACATGAACATCTGGCAATATATGTAATAACGCGAGTTACGGCTTTGTTCTTCAGACTGGCAGTTTGATAGCAACACTTAATTCAATGTAGTCAAACATGACTCAGTTTCGAGATACACAGTACATTTATACAATTACTATACAATCCAGTATTTTTTATAAATGGTTTCAGTATTAGCATTTTGCCCATTATGCCCCCTTGCTCTTATGGATAAACCCTCACAGTACATCCCATCACCTCGTACTTCTGTCCCATGACTTTGTTCAGCTTCATCTTCAGGATGTGGCACGTTGGAATAACCTTCGAGTCTGAGGTGCCATTCACCCTCTCAGTTTCCGTCTTCTTCCTCAAAGCTTGTGGATTAGGATGGTTGAGCACAACCACAGGTTGGTTTTGAGCTGGATGCTTCACCAGTTGGTCAACCTTAAGGCTAATAAAGTTTCCAGACGTATCTACTCTGTGTGTCAGCCTCCGTATGCTGGATACCTTCCATTGTTTTTTTCTCTTTTCTAGTCTGAGGTGGAGTTGCTTCCTGATTGACTGATTTGTTGTCTTATTGTCATTCAACCTAATCCTTTTCAATGATATTGTAAGGTATGAAGACAATCTGGGACAGGTGTCCTGCTTGTTGGTGGTACATTGTGGGAATGACACTGAAAGACCTCCAGCCTTTACACTTTGTTCGTCCTTGACACACAAATAATTCACAGTTTGTGTTTCCATGTGTTTAGAAAGTTCCTCAGTCTTTTCTGACTGTACCTGGTCAGCCCGCTCCCCTGCCTTGGCCAATATATTCTGGTCATGAACAGGGGGCAACTCTTTGATATATCCATTGTTGTCATTGTTCCCAGTCTTCATATCCTCTTTTTGTGTTGTGACCAAAGCCAGTGTCTGCTTTTCATGAATCAACGATGTCTTGAGAGAAGGCAAACTTGAATTTCCCATGGCAATTTTCTGTAAAGCCATCCACATGGGTTGCGAGCAACCTTGAAGGTCTTCTGATTGCCGACTCAGAGAAAACACACACGAGATAACTGGAAATGCTTCTTGTCCTGTAATGTTGTCATCAAGTAGGTTCTCTTCTGAAATAGTTTCTTTCAACAGTGATTCAGAAAAAGAACTATTCTTTTCCTCCTTTAGTTGATTGTTGGGGGGGGGATCAGTTGGGAAGTTCATATTTGATGACTCTGTATTAGTTTCAAACTTGAAGTTTAAGGATGGACTTACACTTTTGACAGGAGTCAAGTGTTGCATTTTGGGACACAACACTAAGTCCTCTTCTTTCATCATTTCCTCTTTTATCTCTGATGAGTTAATGCCCTGGGATGGATTTGGTGTCTGCAAATGTGTGGACTGCTTCCCTAAATCCGAAGCAGTCCTGGGGGCATGCAGTTGTTCCAAATTCTTTCGCTTCAAGGTCAGTTGGTTAGCTGCACATGTTCCATCACTCCCTGAACATTTTCTGTTTAAGATGGTGTTGGACACTAATGATGATTTAACTGTCGCTGCATTTTTTGAAGTTGCGCATTTACTAGCCTTTGCCAGAGACCCACTTGGCGTTTGTGGGACACGTCTTAGCTTCAGTTCCTTCTTCCCATTGACTGTTTTCACCTCTATAAGCTCAACAAAGCAGCCGGCTGGGATGGTCACTTCATTTGGGACGGAAACGGTTAATGGTTGGTTCTTTTCCAATTGCTCACGCAATGGCGCCAACAGTCCTGTTTGCACTTTGGGTGATGGGTTTGCCCTCACCGTTTCACTTAAATGTCCAGCTTTGTCAAATCTTGCCACAAATGGCTTGGAGCATGATGCTGTGGTCCCAGCAAATGGGCTCACTGATGTTGAAGTACTGCTTAATATCGGTGGTGTGTTGGAAACAGAAACATTCCGTCTGTCTAGCTTCAATGGGGTAACATTCATTGACGGAGTGTGTATTTGCCTCACATGCTGCATAATACTGTCTTTTTTCAAGGCTCCATAGTCACAGAGCTGACATTTGAATGGGAATATTGAATGCTTCTGTACTAGATGTTGGCTGAGGTCTGAATTGCTGTGCGAAAGGTGATTACAGTAAAAGCAATAAAATCTCATTTTTGCCAGATGGCTCTTGAGGTCCTTCGATGGGCCAATTCTATTTGCAAACTCCATATTTAAAAAAATATGATACTAAAAACAATATTTTTCGTCCCGCCAAAGTATCATCCAATGTCAACGTTGGCTATACAATAATGATGTCGTTGTATTTGAATGCACATCCCATCATTGTCGTTCCCTTGGTCAGAAATACGGCTGTCTTCTTTCGGCCTGTAAGGGCATAAACAGAAGAGCATGGAAACTATGATTATTATCATATTGTACATCTTGCAGTTGCCAACCTCCCAATTAACAACAAATAAATGTAACATTTACTGAGTATACATGGTGGAGATAGCGTTTGGGTGTAAACAATAACAAATCGACAAAGCTAGCTAACTAGCTAGCTAGCTAGAGCTAGTAGTACTGTAACGCGTTACCAATTGAGCCTAGTATAGCTAGGCTACTGTTTAGCTAGGCAAAATGCACCATCGTATTTTTACTCAAATTCACTTAAAATCTACTATAGTAGTGTGCATGACGTATAGCCCAGTCTAATGTTTTAGGTTTAATGATTAGCCAGCGGAAACGGGCTTGACTCGACTTCAGCCGTGCTTATTTTGAATGGCCGCCATGCCATTTTCTAGTCTGCAAATGTTTGCTTGCTGCTACCCAACGTACCGTGATAGGCTATATATGCTTGCGTTATAAATATCCCCAGCTAACTGCTCTAGCCATGCTGTTTATCTAGCTAATCGTATACAATTTCAAATGTTTGTCTTAACTAGAAATAAAAAGCTACAAACCTTTTTGTTGTGTCTCTAGACCGCATTGATACAGCTAGTTAAAGCTAGCCTTCACTCCAACTGGGTCGCGGTCGACCATTGGGATTCCAATTCGACAACCGAGTTATTAGACTAAATATGTTGAACCGACTCAACCCTGATAGTGTTCGCTATACTAGCTCGGTATCTGAATCAACCCTTGTAGCCAGCTATTAAGATGGGCTACACGTCTGTTGATACCAGTCGCATTCACTCTCATGGACAGGCACTGTTTAGGTTTACGGCTGGTGTAAAATATTTAAGGCTAGCCCAGCTAGCTACAGTACGTTAGCCCGAGAAGGTTGGACGCTGCGACATTTAAAAATTCAAACGCAAGGTCCGAATGTGAGCGTAACCTTCCAGTTGATCAAAGCAAGAATACTACATATAACCGTTGATCGTCATGATCTGGTGCATACCGTTCAAATTATGTAAAATGTTACGGTCTATCTATTGATTGAATAAAACACCAACCATTCCAGTAAAATAATAACGTAGCCTTTTTTTAATTAGAGCTTTTATTTTGAAAGGGGATACAAGTTAACGGTGCAGGAAGTTTCAGATAATTCAGATTTGTAGTGGCTAGTAAGCACGGCAAATGCCTTATTTCTTAAGTATCAAACAGTAATGGCTGGCCCATGCCTCATCAAAAGATTAAATGAACAGAAAACAATATGTTAGTTAAAAATATGAATTTATTGCAAACCTTCCTGCTCCCAGTCGGAATGTGTAGACTGTTTGTAGCGTGCGCACTAAAAGCGACCAGGTGAGATACTAGTGCTAGTAGACTACGAACACTTGTTAGTAGTTACAAGAAACAGAATTGTTCGTGGCAAGGTTGTGGAAAAGATTAGATAGTTAGTCAAATGTAACGCTTAATGAGGATTAATTCAAACATGTCTGTTTCATAGTTTTATTTGCAATCAATACTTAGAGCTATAGCTATATAACATTATTGTGTTAGTTTTTGCAATTGACTGTCGCCTATGGGTGTGCATCACCGTGACTAATAGTCAAAATTGTTTCTGGGATATACAGACCATTGTTGCAATTCACAATGACTAAGCACTAGCTTTCACTTTGGGGGAATGACCCTCCCATTCGCCTACACAGCGTCCGGTGGTATGTGGGCTTCCTGGTTATGGCAATAATAAAACAGATTACCCTGACTCAAGATCTGCTTTTGATTCTTCGGCAATCTCTCTCACCTTCTTTCAGACATAAAGTTATTCGTCGGAGCATGGCCTCAGACTCAGCAACCCGATTCGATTTTCTCGTGATAGGTGGTGGATCTGGAGGGTTGGCGGGTGCGCGGAGGGCAGCGGAGCTCGGAGCAACCACGGCCGTCATCGAGAGTCACAAACTCGGAGGTACCTGCGTGAGTAAAAAGTTATCCTGGTTTTAGCCTCTAGTATCTGAGAGTTACAAATACATTAGCTGCAATGGAATGGCATCGCATAGTGTCTACTGTATGTCCCGTCACGTGTGGATCACAGCGAGTTCATTGGGAAGCCTCGAGATCATCCTCTTTTTGTAGAATGTATTTTAAAAAGATTGTGCGCAATGTTGTGGTTAAAAGCAATGGGCACGTATCTAGCGCTCAAGTATTCTCCTGGCACATCATATTTTTGTAACAGGTACCAGTGGGATGGAAAACTGGCATTGCCCAGGGTAATATTTGCAGGCCAGTCCATTATATACTTCAGATGTGATCTCAGCTTATACAATGTAAAATGTAACAATTCATTTCCCCAACAATATACATACTTTTTAGAGCCTGATCCTGTTTTGCACAACATCAAACTGTAAAGCCTGTTTCTTAGATTCCTCGCCTTGTTTGCTGAACCATTTTTGAGAAGTAGATGATGTAAAAAAAAAAAATAAGACGTTTGTTCCATTGATGCGTACCCAGAAATCCAGTGTGACTTAAACACTACCAGTGTGACTTAAACATTTCTTTCTAGTCTATTTTAAAGGTTAGATATCATGTTTGTCATCTTTTGTTCTAATTATGTCTTTTTTTTCTCAGGTCAATGTTGGTTGTGTACCTAAGAAGGTATTTTCTTTGTGTCCTACTAGTAACTGTACTGCTTGAAAAGACTATGGCGTTGATTAGAGAATAGCCTATAGATAATATTTTTTTTGCTACTTTAACATGTTTTTATATAGTGCATCATTTCAGTGAATATAGTGTAAAACTGAACTTTATTAAAATGCAAAACAGATATAGAAAGTCCTTGTTAAAGGACTGAACATCTTGAACTCAAGACTTGTCACCCCTTCATCAGGTTATGTGGAACGCTGCAGTCCACGCAGAGTATTTGCATGATCATGCTGACTATGGGTTTGAAGGTGGACATGCTCATTTCAGCTGGGAGTGAGTAAACCTTTTATAGTGTGTACACTCGTGTTTCAGACATTCATTCCATTCTTCCTTGATATATAGTGTATCTTGTATGCACAAGCCAGGAAATGTTTTTGTTCAATCTGTTGCAAGAGTCTGTTGCATCACAAATGAGGTGTGCTTTGAGCAACAATAGCCATTGACTTTTAATACCCCTTCTCAACTTACACATAGCTCTATTGCTTCACTTCTAGCCCGGCTTCACACCTAAAAACAGCTAACTGTGGTCACTGTTTATGATAAGGTGAAGGAGTGGTTAAAACCGGAAAACCGTTGTGCTCTGACTGACGAGCACACTCCTGCTCTTAAGTAATTTGCCTGCTTTTGGCTATAAGCAAATAAGAAACAAAAAAAATCTGATTCATACTAGTGCGATCTTAAAATAAATGTTAACATAATGCCAATAAGTGTGTCATGTTAAGTAGTTGTTGGATGTTATTGGTGTAGTCATATTGTTTTAAGTTTGTCCTCTGTGCTGTCTTGTAATTCTATAGTATATTGTGTGTTTGTGCAGAACTATAAAGGCTAAAAGGGACGCATACATTAATAGGCTGAATCAAATTTATCGCAACAACCTTGACAAGGTAAGACCAAAACAGTTTCTACCCCCTCATTCAGTTTTTCATATTGTGTACTCTAATGTGATTTACATACATCAACTACTATCATTGCCATGTGTTAATTTATGCGATGTAACTGTTCTTAAGTTCAAATCTAAATTAAGATTTTTGGCATTGGTAAAATAATGTTGGCTGTTGCCTCCCTACAGGCAGAAATTGAGACAATTCAGGGTCATGCCAGGTTCACGGATGACCCTGAACCTACTGTGGAAGTTAATGGGAAGAAATACACAGCTCCTCACATCCTCATAGCCACTGGAGGGTGCCCTTCTGTCTTGAATGACAAGGAAGTTCCAGGTAAAGGACAAAAACAGAATTGTTATATGCCTGTGCTTTACTGAAGATATACAGTATGTGAGATATATTTGTTACAACCAATTGTTCCCTTTTCACCCAATTTTGTTGATTGTTTTTCAGGGGCAAGTCTTGGTATCACCAGTGATGGCTTTTTTGAAATTGAAAGCCTTCCTAAGTAAGTTTTTGTCAAATCACAGTATATCATTGCAAATCAGGAGGTGATAGATTCAGATCCCCCTCTGCAGTATGTTGCTTTGGATGAAAGTGTCTGCTAAATGAACTAATTATTAATATAATTACTGGTTTATTACACGGCTGTTCTTAACCCTGAAGAAAGCTCCATTCACTTGAATGGGGCTTCCCAACGTTCTGCGAGACCGTTGCTATGAATAACAGATCGCTGTCAAGGAAAAGTGGCCTTTTTGCTTCTATGCATTCACGTCTTTCGTAGCACTGCGCAAGTAGTCCGGTAACTTTTCAACCCCAGCGTACTCCATTGCTTAGCGACGTCAGCTGATCCGAAAACTATCGGAATAAAACGTATAGCCTATACCAGGCAATGTTTGTGAGCCATGAATCTGTGTTCAGAGTGTTCCTATCTCCAACAGGCGCAGTGTCATAGTGGGGCGCGGGATATATATTGCTGTGGAAATGGCAGGCATCCTTTCGACGCTGGGCTCCAAAACATCCGTCATTTGTCGAACAAACAGCGGTAAGGAGCATTTCAGAGAGAATTTCTTAATTACTATAAATGTATTTAGTTCATTTTGTTTGGTAAACTTTGGTTTGGTAAACCCAAATAATTACTTTTCATACCCTCTTCACCTCTTTATTCCCTGTAGGTGTTGCGGAACTTTGGACTCTGTGATAAGCTCTAATTGCACTAAAGAATTGCAGAACTCTGGCATAGAGTTGTGGAAGAATACTCAGGTAAAACCTTTGTTTTGCCCATGATGTCAAGGGCCGAGGAGAGAGAGAGAGAGAGAGAGAGAGAGAGAGAGAGGAGAGAGAGAGAGAGAGAGAGAGAGAGAGAGAGAGAGAGAGAGAGAGAGAGAGGAGAGAGAGAGAGAGAGGAGAGAGAGAGAGAGGGAGAGAGATGAGAGAGGAGAGAGAAGAGAGAGAGAGAGAGAGAGAGAGAGAGAGAGAGAGAGAGAGAGAGAGAGAGAGAGAGAGGAGAGAGAGAGAGAGAGAGAGAGAGAGAGAGAGAGAGAGAGAGAGAGAGAGAGAGAGAGAGAATATACATATTACATTTTCAAATTATGTTTATGCAGATTTGGCACGTATTTTCATATCTTGAATTCATTTTCTACCGATAGGTGAAGTCTGTGAGTAAAACAGACAAGGGTCTGGAGGTTACACTTGTCACCAAAGATCCAGAGAAGAAGAACGATGAGGAAAAGCTTGGAACCATCCAGGAAGTAGACTGTCTGCTATGGGCCATTGGTCGAGAGCCCAACACTGCTGGGCTTAACCTTAGCCAGATGGTGGGGATCAGTTTGCCTCTCTTGTCTATGTCTACTATGTCAGACAGTGTGTCAACCCATTTCAAGTATTTAGACCACTGTGACTTCCATTGCAAGTGCACTATATTAACCTCACTTCCGTAATCTGCACTTCCCCTTTTCCGCCATTTGACAGTACAAAAAGTGGTATAAAACAGAATGCCTTGTGAATGCCTTTGTGAAGATCAGTTGTCTGTTGTGTGTGGCAGGGTGTGGATATAGATGAGAAGGGCCACATTGTGGTTGACGAGTACCAGAACACCAACCGCCAGGGCATCTACGCTGTGGGAGATGTGTGTGGCAAAGCCCTCCTAACACCTGGTATGCTGCCAGCCATCTAGTATCGTCTATACTATACTGGTTCATCTAGAAAGTATCTCACAACCTTTGAACTGTTTCTTATGTGCTGTGTTTGTCGTGTTGCGTGCGGGCAGTGGCCATTGCTGCGGGCAGGAAGCTGGCACACAGACTGTTTGAGGGACAGACAGAATCTAAGGTGGACTACTCCAACATTCCGACAGTAGTGTTCAGCCACCCACCCATCGGCACGGTGGGACTCACGGAAGGTGAGTGCGCCCTTACCAAATATGGCTTCAGGTGGGTAGTGGCTTAGACAAAATTGTCCCCCTCTGATTTGGGAAGATTGTATTAAGAGTTACAGTTTGGTGATTACAGCATTAAATATTTTGTGTTGTTAACAGTGTGCTCGCAGTGTTTCTCCACATTGTACCACAGTCTCTTGGATTTCTGCAATGTAAGGTGGTGTTCTTACTCTTGGTCTTCACATTACAGAGGAAGCTGTTAAAATCAGAGGAAAAGAAAATATAAAGACATACACAACCTCATTCACCCCCATGTACCATGCAGTCACCACCAGAAAGACTCAGTGTGTCATGAAACTGGTGTGTGAGGGCAAGGAGGAGAAGGTAGGAAGGGACTGTTACAGGAACGATTATATTAATCAGATGCTTGTCTGATACTTGGCTTTTCTGAATCCCCCTTGGCTTCTTGGTTTGACCAGATGCCTTTGCAGCTCTGCGGTGTGTGTTATCCGTAACATCTGTCTCTCTTCTTTAGGTAGTTGGCCTTCATATGCAGGGCATGGGCTGTGACGAGATGCTGCAGGGCTTTGCAGTTGCCATGAAGATGGGAGCTACCAAAGCCGATTTTGACAAGACTATTGCGATTCACCCCACCTCTTCTGAGGAGCTGGTGACGATGCGTTAGCCTGATGTTCACTACTGACATTCTTCCTCTGGCACCAGTACAGATCATCATACCAGGACAGAGGGACCTGACCTCTTCCCATGACAACTGCTTGACGAATCATTGTACAAGGAGAAGCTCTGTACTTCCATTTTCTCTCATTCAAGTGATGTTTGTTGTGCTCTGTGTTTTTGACTCATTTTTAAACAATAACCTATATGGACCAATTGAGCAACTGCTTTCTTCAACTGTACTGTGGATGTGAAAGCAGGGCTTATTAATTAATCAACGATGCTAGTTTATTTTCGATTGATTGTGAAATGGAAGTGAAGGATCTATCATCATTGTTGTCAAGTCATTGCTTAGGGTGGTAAGATCTCTCTATCCTAGTGTATATCACCACAATCATAAGTCTTCAATGAACACCCACCAATTACTATTACTACAGCTACTGCTTTATCACAACTGTATTGTATTGATTTAATAAACCAGAATTTTTTCTCAAGTATTGCATTGTAATCTCTTTTTAATATATTAATTAAATGTGCGCTAACTTATTAATGATAAGACAATTGTTACGGTTGTGGCGTACAGTATGTTCTGCAATGTAATACAAAAATGTAACAAGTAAATAGCATTACTTGTACATTATAAGTGTAAAACATTCCTTCTACGTACGCCTCTTAACACAAATCTCAAGGCTTTACCTTTATTGATTTGTTATTCGAAGGAGACGGATCGGAATATGTTTTAATTGGATGATATGTGACCTTCATTTGCATGGCGTTTATGATCGCGATATGAGGTAGCTTGAACATACGCTAGTCCAGATTCTCACGAGAGTAGCGTCACTTCATGTTTGTCAGTGATGGTAGCAGTGGTTAGCAAGCGGATTGACAGAACTTGAAATGGACTGAGGTATGCCGAGCAAACATCACATTAGAAAGGTATCTGTAACTATTAAATGTCGTGTTAAATGGCCAGGTCTATGGACTATTCATGCAAGATTTGCTTTCCTAAATAGAAAGTCGGTATAACTGTGTAGCTAGCTAGCTTGATAGCTAACCTATGTAGCTAAACTAGCTGGAGCTCGTCTCCAATCCTGATGCCTGATGGCCTCAGTTGGAGGTTTCAGTTCAGTGATGTTGCGAGTAGCCGGTTCGTCAGCCAAAAGACTTGCAATCTAGATAACCACCAACACTTATTAATGTCTTGTCTGTGAATACAAAGTAGCTGCCAGTTGATCGTGACCACTGAATGTGTCGAGCGTTTAAAGGCTTATGTTTGTTAGCTTGTTTGGTCACTCTTGGCAGGTTGTAAGGATGTTAACTGTTGCCAAGTAGTGGATGGGACGCACAGACTCCAGTGACTGACGAACTAACTAACCAATACACTAAAGTTGCTTCCTTTTGACAATAACACAGCAAGTTCCAACATTGCTCTACTAAGCCCCGCCAGTGCGAGGATGTTCCCCGGCCTCTCTCAGAGACCATGGCAAGTCTTCTGCAGGGTCTACCTGCATCACAGATCCCCCCTGTCACAACGACCCCCCTGGGTTGCCAGACCATGCTACGGTGAGTCTTGCACCTTAAAGACAATTTTGGTTGGTGGTGTTTGAGATCTTGTGCTTGGTGCTAGCCACATAAAGTGTGTCAAGAACGTCATTTGGAGAAGACAGCATGATCATAACCCTGATGCATTTGTAGGCTGGCAAAATGGAGGGATACACAGTCTGTGGTTGAGCCTTCCAGACTATCGCGTAGCTTCTCTCACTTTGGGCCACGTACAGTACTACTCTACCTCCGGCAGTAGTAAAGACGGACCACCGTCACCACCAGGTCCAGACAGTCCTCCTACTGCAGAGAAGGTGTTAGCTGGGGCAGCACTGCCAGCACAGCCTTCTTCAGACACAACAGGTAACCGACAAGTTCCTGCTTGTGTACATTTTGACTGAACACAAGACTGTAAAAGGTTAATTTGACTAGAGAATTTGTTTCAGTAAATTTTGATGGTAATGCTGCTGTTTTCGTATGTGCCCCGTTACCAATGGCCCATCCTTATCTATCAAATAGCTTTTAGTCGTTCTGGTAAGTGGGCCATCAGCATGACTGTGTCTTAACTGTGTTCAGTTATGATCAGTTATGATTTTGGCCTTTGTAAAAAGGCAGTAAGACTGATGGTTAATCTAATTAATTCTCAGGGGCACCTCTCAGGCTGACTAAAGCTGAGACCATTCAGGTCAAAGGTAACTCTGAACCATACCTGTACTTCATATTTCTTGGCTCTATGTTGCATTGGAAGACTTTTGTCTATGTTCTCTATGTTGCATTGGAAGTTTTTCTATATGGCTTCAACTTACTATATGCCCTGCTGTATGTTATCAGTGCGGGCTGTTCTGAAGAAGAGGGATTATGGATCTAAGTACACTCAGAACAACTTTATCACTGCAGTCAGAGCCATGAATGAGTTCTGTCTCAAACCGAGGTAAATATTCTCCAAACAGTGTATACATCTGTAATGAACCATACATTGGGTTAGCACTGCATTTCTCAATGTTTGTGCTTTGTTAAAAATGGTTGAATGCTAATGTTTTTTTAGGTATTCATCTTTTCCAAGATGGTAATAATATAAGTTGCACCCCGCACACAACCTCTGCACTGTTTCCTCGGGGCTAATGAGTGAACACACTGCTGTAATTATAACATTAAGACTGGCTAGCATGGTTGTAACTTCTCCATGTATGCAGCATTGAGTTCTATCAGGCTCCTGTGTTTCTCGTCTCTTCCTTAAATGACTGGCCCCTCCTCTATCTGATGTGACTTCAGTGACCTGGAGCAGCTAAGAAAGATCCGCAGGCGCAGCCCCCATGATGACACAGAGGCTTTCACTGTTTTCTTGCGGTCAGACGTTGAGGCCAAGTCAGTACATTCTTCTCCCCTTCTCTTTTGAAAGACGTTTCTGGCCTTGTGTCTCTGAACATGTTTATTGAACCAGTTCTTGTCAAAGTGATGGTACATTAAATATTATTCAATAGTTCGATGATCTCCTTGTTCTGAGGTATGCATGTGTCTGACTTCCAGAGCTCTGGATGTGTGGGGTAGTCCAGAAGCCCTTGACAGAGAGAGGAAACTCAGGAAAGAGGTGGAGAGAGAGTACGAAGAAAGTAGGTATCCCCAAGCCTGCAAGTTCAATCAGTGGCTGTTGAAAACATGACATGCAAAGGGATTATATATGTGGGCGTATGCTATGTTTACATGCTTTTGTGTGGGGTTTTTTAGACACACAAAGTCTGACTCATGAAATAGGTGTGGAGATGCATTGATATACCCTAGCTGAAAATGTTCCTCCCCTGCTTTCACAGAAACCTGATTGGTAACAGGAAGTTTTAAAGTTAACTGACATCCACAGGCTTAAACTAAGTGCCTAAAATGAGCACTTCTTAACATTTTTGCTTTTATTCTCTAGATATTTTCCGGAATCAGCAACTGCTGAAGGAATACAAAGATTTCTGGGGTAACACAAAGGTGAGCTTAATCATGTGCCTGAAGATGATCATTCCTTTTAGAAACAAACACACTTCATAGTTCATTTCTCTCCTGTTAACATCTTGTTCAGTGTAGGATGAAGGCTATTCTTCAAATTTTATCTAACATCATGTTTCATGTTTCAATCAATTCAGTCCTAAGCAAATCGATTATTGCCGACTGGACAGCATGAAAGATGATTGTCTTTCGTTGTGCTGTTACCCAGAACCCTCACATGACCTCTGCCCCCATTTGAGGTTACAGAGCCCATACAGCTTTGCATCCCCGCATCTACATGACAATGTCATTCAACCTGACTGTCATTCATAGCGTCTCTACTTTGTGTTGTGCTAACCGGCTGTCAATAAACCTTTACAGTACTTTACCTCTCTAGCAAGTGTTGGGGAATTCTATACTCTTTCACTTTTTGTGCTAGAAGATCCTATTTATTCACATTCTCCTATCTCACATATGAGGGACCCGTGATGGAACAATGCAAGATGTGTACAGTTGAAGTGGGATATGCATGTTTTGTGAACGGATTCTTGTTGTTTTATACAATGATGTTACTCATATAGCACAGTGCTGAAATTCCTTCTTTGACTCAGTGTACCAGTAGAAGGCTTGATCTTTCCATCTTCCGTCTCTTGTCCTATGCAGCCTCGATCAGGAAAGAGAGCGACATTTTCACAAGGACCAGGGAAGGTAGTGATGGTGGCAATATGCATGTAAGTACCAGGGTATATTATCCGTTATTTTGAACTGTTCTGTTAAATAAGTTGAAGTGTATGGGAGACATGCATACCTATGTCAAACATTAAAACCAGGTCCGTATGCTGCTTTTTTGCAGCAGATGAAACTCTTGCAACTTACAGTTAGTCTAACCTAAATGAGCTGGAGTCTGTTCTCACAAGAGAGCCAAGTGTTAAGCTATTGGATTAGAAGTATCGAGTTAGCAGGCATGTGCGGTCACATGAGGACCAACCAGTCCAAACCCACCCCCACCCACCCTGCTCAGTGTTCTGCAGGAAGTTTGGAATTCCTTAATATACTACACACCAACAGCATGGGTCTTTACCCAGGGCTGGATGCATCCTTTGTCATGTTCAAAATCCATTGAATCCAGTCATTAGTATACCATCAGAATGAAATACACATCTCCTTTTTCTCATAACTCAATACCAGAAGTTCTGATGCATTGACCGGTATGTCCTCTTATCTGTCTCAGCAATGGACTGAATTTTATCTTCAAGCTTCTGGCTTGGGTGTACACTGGATCAGCCAGCATGTTCTCAGAAGCCATCCACTCCCTTGCTGACACCTGCAACCAGGTGAGATACAATACCCTCTCATCTTCAGGGGACCAGAGCGACATCCATATTCCATGAACACTTAGAGCTGGGTAGAGCTGGAATGGATAGCAATCACTGATAGTGTCCTGTGGGTGATATGTATGGGATCAGGGTTGATTTAATTCCGCTTGGATCATGTCTCCTGCAGGCTCTTCTTGCACTTGGAATCAGCCAGTCTGTCCGGAATCCTGATGCTGTCCACCCGTAAGCACCATGCCACCATAGATGACTCGTTCAAACTGAAGTCCAACTTTTAGTCTTAACTAAATTAACTGACCCTAAAATGGGACTTTAATTGAATTCCCCCGCACACATGTACAAGTCAAATGTTTTGTTTCCATCCCACAATGATCTCATCCTTAAACTCACCTTTTTATTTGGACAGATATGGCTTCTCCAATATGCGCTACATTGCCTCACTCATCAGTGGAGTGGGTATCTTTATGATGGGAGCAGGCCTCTCCTGGTATCATGGCATCATGGGATTGCTGCACCCACAGCAAATTGAATCCCTGCTCTGGGTGGGTGGCCATCTTTCTGATCTCTACTACTTCCTGCATCACTTTAAATCAAAACATGTTGAGTGTTAGGCGGAAAAGTGGTTTGGGAATGCTGTCGGCTAGTCTTAATGGATGCCTTGTGTTTATCTCTCAGGCATACTGTATTTTAGCTGGATCTTTGGTGTCGGAAGGAGGTAGGTTACAAAATAGTTTCCCACCATCCCTTAAGTCTAGGAATCCCTTTTAATAAGTAGAATGGAAAATAATACTCATGTTTTAATCTAGTGTTCATTTGTTGTTTCTCATCTCCTCAGCAACACTACTAGTAGCGATCAACGAAATAAAAAAGAGTGCTCAACAGCATGACATTTCTTTCTATGAATATGGTACGTACTAGCTCAAATGAAGGTGCTTTTGGTATGTGTTGGATACGTGCATGTGTTTGTTGATTTTGGAGACAGTGACTATCTGTTTGGTTTTGGTGGGGCAGTGATGCAGAGTCGAGACCCCAGCACTAACGTTGTCCTGCTGGAAGATGCTGCTGCTGTTCTTGGAGTCATCATGGCTGCCAGCTGCATGGGACTCACATCCCTCACAGGTACACACACACACACACACCCCTCTGTCCAACACAGAGAAACGGATGATAAAAAATAAAGAAACAAGTGGAACAATGCTGCATCGTCCGTCTGCAATCCGTGCCCCACAGTGGGATGATTATCTTACCCAGTCTCGTCCTCTGCTTCCGTGTGCTACCCATCTCACAGGTAACCCCTACTACGACAGCTTGGGCTCGCTGGGCGTGGGCACCTTGCTGGGCGCTGTGTCGGCCTTCCTCATCTACACCAACACAGAGGCACTTCTGGGGAGATCCATTCAGGCCGAGCACGTACAGAAGCTCACAGAGTTCCTGGAGAATGACCCTGCCGTCAGGTGCATATGTCCTTCAGTATAACAGGCTAGGCCACTGGGTCAGGAAATCTCTACTGATGCTCAAACAAGGTTTATTCCAGTACACAGCTGTTGAGCTTGTTACAGTAGTTATGTTGGTCTACTGTACTTTGAACATCATGCATCACAAAGCAGCTTGATGTAGATCGGTAGAGTTAGGGGGGCATTTATTTTCTTTTGAGACTTTTCAGAAAACGTATTTTCAATCCACTACAAACTTATGTTCAGACAAAACCTTTTTATTTTATTTGACATGCCATTCGGGTCAGTATTTGATCACCCTTTAATCCAGGTTCTTGTGTCAATTAAAGATATTCAACTTTGTCACTTTGTTTTTCCTGTGACCAGGGCCATCCATGATGTGAAGGCCACAGACTTGGGGCTGAGTAAAGTGCGCTTCAAGGCAGAGGTGGACTTTGATGGGAGAGTGGTGACACGCTCTTACCTGGAGAAGCAGGACATCGAACAGATTCTCACCGTGAGGCTTTTCCCCCTACCAGATTTCCTTTCTCAGCAGCGTTGTATAGTATTTAGTTGCATTCATCCCTGTGTCTGAAACCCATTTTGTGTGTGTGTGTGGTGTGTTTGTGTGTGGTGTACAGGAGATCCAGCAGGTCAAGACTGCTGAGGAGTTGGAGAGCTTCATGCTGAAGCATGGGGAGAACATCATTGACACCCTGGGAGCAGAGGTGGACCGTCTGGAGAAAGAGCTCAAGGTACAGGATTCCTCTGGTCAGGAGGAGCTACCACTTTTTAAGTTCACAAGTTTGATCTGAGAGAGGTTCATCATTCATTTCTTTTGCACACGGTGGCCCTCATTTACGAAACGGACGTATGACAGAAACCTGGGCTCACCGTCATTTCTATGCAAAGCTCTGCATTGAGCAGTTTGATCATAGCCTCCGCTTATGTCCAAGTATGTCAAGTCTCAACTCCTACTCGCTACTGATATTCAGCCAACTCATTAGACTAGGCGACTGGTGATATCATTTCAAGCTATTCAAATTAAACAGTTCAAATAATGGGTAAGTTAACGTTATGCAATGTGATAGCTTAGTTCAGTGGTTCTCAACCCTGGTCCTCAAGTACCCCCTGTCCGGCATGTTTTAGATATTTCCCTGTTCCAACACACCTGATTCAAATGAATGGTTGTTAGCAGGCTTCTGCATAACTAGATAACGACCCATTCATTTGAATCAGGTGTGTTGGAGCAGGGAAACATCTAAAACATGCAGGACAGGGGGTACTTGAGGATCAGGGTTGAGAACCACTGGCTTCGTTGTTTATCAGTCACCTATTTCAACAAAAGCTGTGACAGTCATCAAATGTCTACAATGACAGTGGCTCTGTTAGACCTCCAAGCACCCGTAAGACACACAAGGTTTTTGGGGGGACTGTAGGGATCTTTCTATGGAGAGTGACTTTAGAGTTTCAATTCTGTTCTTGGATGTGTTGTGTATCTCCATGTCGTAAACTCTAGGAGCATGGCCTCTAAACTGAGAAGACATGGGGGCGCGGTTTTAAAATGACGATTGTTTTTAGGCGCCACATTTATCATGCCTGATTGTTCTTATGTTGTGATTGGTAAGATATAAACGATTCATAAAAAACACATTACCTTTATCCACATTTACATGTATTCATTTAGCAGACGCTTTTATCCAAAGCGACTTCCAAGAGAGAGCTTTACAGAGTGCAAAGGTCACTCTGTAAAGCTCAAAACATGAAGCACATATTGTGAACAACCAAAATGTGCCAACGGTATCCAAAGATAATTTCTGTGCTGGAGTATGTGCACCTTTCTACATTAGATTGAATAATGATCAGAAGTTGACCTTCTCCCTCCATGCTTTGAAGCTTTCATCCAGAAGTATAATTGTAGCTGTGTGATTGGCTGATCTCACACCTTTTTCCCTCCACAGCAACGTAACCCAGAAGTTCGACACGTAGATCTGGAGATCCTATAACGCTACAAAATATGCTCTTAGAAAAGTCCCACCACAGCATAAAGGAAGTAGAGGGTTGGGGGAGGGATAGCAGCCAAGCCAAACCTCTGCTCTCATCCTCCCATTCCCTGCATCATCTACCTTCGCCTTGGTTCCCATTCATCCTCTTATCCCCACTCATCAGAAGAAGTCTTACAGTAGAATAGTCTGAAACACCCAAGCCAGCAATCACGCTGGAACGGTATTGTGGTCCTTTTCTGTTTTCTTTTTACTGAACCATGCCATGTGCTGCAGTGTCACAGGGGGGGTTCAAATAGGAAGGCAGAGCTGTAGTAGAGACATACATGGTGTGTCAGTGTATTTATGGAAGCACAGCAAGTCTCTCTCACAAGCTCCAAACAACTTTGTTTCAGTGTGATTTGTTTTTTTGTTTTGTTTTAAGCTGGCAATGCACCGTTTTCTATTTGGTTTAGCTGACTTTTGTTCATGTGTCAACATGAATTGTCAAGTCAGCAGATACCAAGACGACTCAACAGATAATGGTCTTTCTGATTGGTATCAGTCACACATATAGTACAAAATGCTATTGAGCTGTGAAGAATCATAACCCATCTTGAGGTACGCTTTTTATGTTTATAACAAAACACTGATTTTAAGCTTCTGAGTTATTTTGAGGTAAGCTGTGAAGTATGTGGAAAAGGTATTTCACATGATATATTGTTAAAGCAAAAGCTCAAGCACAAAACAATTTGACTACAAATTGATGTAATGGTATCAGCTTAGTGATGAGATTGTATACCAAGGTATATGAATATAACATAGATGAAGGAAAAGAAGGCTTTTTCTTTTTTTCCACCTATTTACCAGATTTGAGTGAGCTCACAGAGTTTGAAGGCTGCAATGATGAACTTTCTAGAAACTTAAGACTATCAAAGTAATAGCATATACAGATGTTCGAAAACCAAGTATATTTAAGTAATTGATGTTCGAGTAAGAAAAACCTAGTCATCATGCAAGTCCTCGGAAGCATCTGAATTATTACCTGAATGTTGTCTTTCCCTTAACACCTCCCATCATCCATACAGCTGCATCATCCATACAGCTGCATCATCCATACAGCTGCATCATCCATACAGCTGCATCATCCATACAGCTGCATCATCCATACAGCTGCATCATCCATACAGCTGCATCATCCATACAGCTGCATCATCCCTTCTCAGATGCAGTAGTAGGCTACATCCCTCTTCAAGTCGCTGTTGCTGCACTGACTTCCTCCAAACAGGAGGATGGTCACATGTTTGCGCTCTCAGTAGCTGGTTCGCAGAAGACAGATAGTATGTTTGGCTCCAAAGATGAAGTACTCAATGGACATCCACACAGAGAGAATCCCCTCTCCTTCCTCCCTCTCTTAGCCAGTGTAAATAGTAGTTCTGTCGTGGGTGTGACATGATGTAAAATTATAAATGATGAACCCTGTTTTCATTTATTTTATTTTTCTTACATTTTTGGTAGACTGTTCTCTGTAAAGAAAATGGATATAGCACTGACTCTGCAGTTGTATGGTATACATCAATACCCATCAATCTGTGGTTTGTGGTGTAGGTACCTTATGCTCACTGTGCAGACCAAGGTGGTGTACATGGTGTACAGATGTACATACAGGTGTATTCTCATTGTCAACCTTCTGTGGTTCATTAACCTGGTCAAACCTGCATTGGATTCAATGGCCGTGCTTGTCACACTGTCAGGCTGATTCAGGGTGCAGGAGACTGGTTTGCACTTTCAGTCATGAGTGATAAGCTGAGTACTTTCTAAGATGGGAGCTTGAGTTTAGTTTTGTAATGCAGGAAGTTGAGGTGGATATATCTTTTTCATTTTTTTTTTTTCAAGGTGTTTATTGATTGTCATATTGCCCTTTTGTTAACAAAAATAATGTAACTACTGCTGAAGGACTTTAAATAAATTGAAATTAATTTATTAAATCATATTTGGCGTTTTTGCCTTTGAAAATTGGTTGTGCGTCTTTATGTATGTTTTATTGGCTATCATTTGCCAAAACATTTAATTTGTTTGGCCTCAACTTTCTTCCACTAAAGCCCACTCGAGATTTCATTGCAGTGCTGTAGAAAGTGACTGTTCTTTGGTCTAGTACAGCTCACATCATCTATGTATGAGGCCTGATTGCCCCCAAATGGTTTTGAGTTTACTTGTGTGACGTAAATGTATGGAAATCCACTTAGACAAACGTTACCAAATACAGGACCCTGGGTCATTCATAAATAAAAACATATATATTTCAAACATGTTAAAAGTTTTGATGGATGTGGTGAAGAAACTGTATCGTTTTTAGTGCCTCTCTGAATATGAAATAACTGTACAGGTAGGCCGTTAGATGGTGCCGTTGCAAGGATAAGACGCTGTACACGCTGACGTCAATAAAAACAGTCATTTCCAACCAGCCTGCGCATTGACCAACCGTTGAGGAACATCACGTACAGCATCGCGCTCGAACCGTTCCAGACCAAATCGACTGAAATTATTGTTCGTCATGGCAGAGAACCTCAAGAAAAAGGACATGCTTCGTTTCAGGTTTTTTATATTACATGTTGTGTAACACATTTTTGTGTTTAGAGCGCGCCACTGTCATTTCTCGTCATACCATTCCCAAATCAATTGTACGGCTGCCCATCTTGTCGTTTTCTTTCATGTGTCACTTTCTCCTTTCGTCACACTTGCGTTTGCCTAATTAACAGATTCATGAGTGATAGTTTACGTCTGACTTTATACCCATGTGTCGATGGGGCGCTCTTAAACCAGGAGATATGAATCACAACATTTTCTGTTTTGCACCTGCGTTGAATAGACCTAATTTGCACATCACATGCAGTTACATCGTTAAACTGCGCTGTTTACGAAACAACATGTCATTTACAACGTTGACCATTACAGTGTACCGTTTGTGTTAATTGAATACATGTTTTCTGGTCGCTGTTGTCCAAGATGGGGGCGCAATATACCGTTACAGGCTTGTTGGGTTCTCAAATCCATGAAGCCACCCCCTCCGCTCCTCATGGACCAGCAAAACCATCAACCATTTGTACATCGATCAGTCGTACCTTTTTGTTTGCAAACGGACATCTACACGTTGTCAGTGCAGGGTGAACACTTTTGAGATTAAAAGCAACCGACGCATATTTGCTCTATGCTTTTAGCCTCTTTACAGTGCTGCCTTGTAGAATCATGTTCAAGCAGCATTGTACAGGGCTATGACAGCATAGAGATCTCTTCCACAGTGACATTCCCTTCTCTCTGAATGCGACCCAATGAATGACATCATCCAGTGGGTTGTCATGCTTGCATACAGTGGACATGAAAGTGAATTACTCATGTGTATCCTGCCACAGTTTATCTCGAATAGCATCTTACATTTCAGACACATTTCCAAGACACCACGAAGATTTTGATTTCCAGTTGAAGTACTCTGGCTTGAATAATGTATTTGTAACCCAACTAGGTTAAAATTTGCTGTAGGTAAGATGTATAATTGAAATCAGTTTTATTCACAATATTCAAAATATAGTGAATCAGTTCTATTCAAAATACAGTTAATAAGTCATTACTAATTATGCCTCCAAAATATCTGTGCATCATCTTTTGATAGGACAATCAAAATAAAAACATGTTTTTTCTTCACTGTCTGTGGCTATAATTGTGGGTTGGTAATCTCTAGAGAAATTACATGTTATGATGACTGCTCAAAAACAATGTGTTAAGCCCAACATTGAGGTAAAAGGCTTAGCTTGGCACAACATGTATACGATATACTTTCCTTTTCCCACCTCACTGCACTCAGATTAGTGTTGGAAGCATGGTTGGTTAAGGAGACACCTTGGTGTTAATTATCCAACAAGGTTACGGTCATTGGAGGTCATCTTACTCCACCGCTACTCAGTGTTTGTATTGCAGCTCAGTCCTCTATCGTGTCCAGCCGTGGCTGGTGTACTGTTTAAAAGCATAGGTCTACTGAAGTTCTCGTAAAACAGCAGAACATGTCTCTGGAAGTTTTGCATGCCAGATCATAGATATCATAGATCATTCCAGTTGAATGATTCACATTTTCTTACAAATGCAGTTTTATTGATGATAATAAATCCCCATGGAGGAAAAAGCCATGGTTTTTCTAGAACAGATACAGGCTGATGTTTGGCCAAAGAAGACCTGGGGGGTGTTGGGGTCAGGCACTTGAAGTCCTCATTGGCTGCAGCTCAGACAGGGTTGCAGGCCGTTCTCATTGCACGAAGTGCACTTGAGGGCTTTGAAGGAGTCAGTGAAGCAGTTGCGGAACACAGACATCTTGCTGCCATGGCACATCGGGCACGGGACAAAGGCAAAGCCCCCACAGCTCTGGCACGTGTGGGGCTGCTGCACCCTCTGGGGAAACACATCAACAGTCAGGCCGCCGGCTGGTCGGGAGACTAGTTAGAATAAAACTAAATTCTTGCAGACAAAGCCATGGTAGCTTTGAAGACAGGGTTTTGTGGTGCAGTACACAGATTTTATACTTTTGCGCTGAATTAGCTTTGTATAGTCATTCCTAATTTAGCTGACTGAACCATATGACCAGCATATCCTTAAATATGAATCTTGTATGGCAGTTCACTGATATGTTGGTGACATTTTTCCAAACCAAAACGTAATTTAAAGAATCTGGACAAATAAACACAAAAAATGTGTGGACTGTTGATTGGTAAATATAAATACCTCAATCTTTGTTAGAAGGTCTTGAAGTTCTCCTGATTCATTCATATCCAGTATCTTCTCAGCACCCTGCAACATAGTCAGTCATGGTGTCAATACTCCACTTGTTTTCTAAGATTAGATCAAGTTCATCGATCTGGAGCATTTTAATTAGGTATGTAAGTATATTAAGACACTAACCCCAAGATAGTGTCCATCGATGAACACAACTGGTAATGAGGGAGGTTCTCCTACTCTCTTGCATCGTTCCTCTAAGTCCTTCCCATAATCACTGTCCAAGGCGATGTTCTTGTCCACAAACTTGACCCTGTGGTTTTGGAAGATCTTTCGGACCAACTCACAACGCTCAAAAGTGGTCCTTACAACACGAAAGCTTGTGGTGTATATCACTATCCTGCCAAACTCCACTGTCAGGGTAGACTGTTGGGAGGAATTACAATGTTTCACTTGTAAAAAATAAAACTTCAATACATTAGGCTTCCATCATATGACATGTGAGTCATAGGTTTCTTTAAAAATGTTCTCAGCATAAACCCAACACTGCATTGCTGTGTGACAGCACCCTTGAGTATCTCAGGTAATCCTACTTGATACCTGCCAAGATCTTGTATCCTGTCACTGCGTTAGGCTATTTTATAGTGAGATATATTTCTGTATATTATGCACCCACACAATCATTTCCCCTCATACTACTTGTTGCTTCAGAATAAATATACTTCATTATGAAAAGAGCCTAGAAAGCAAAGTCCTAAGAATTAAGTAACCTGATTAGCCTTCCTCGAAACACTTAACGGAATGCATCATTAAACTTTAATTGTCCGGTGACCTTGTACTCTTTTGTGTTCATTTGTCCATGTCCTGATGAGAATACATGTACCAGTAAAAGACATGAAATATCAATGAAAGGCCTTAACCTCACACAAAAATTAACAGATCAAGATGAAACATTTTCAAATATTATAGTGAAACTCTTTAGGCTACAGGTTACAAAAAAAAGGCATGTTTCTCCATGGTACCATACACAATTTATCATATATCTAACAATCAGGAGAGGAAATAAAAATGAAATGCACCAAAGACATACAGTGTGTGACACCATTTCATCCCCAAGTATACTTACTCCTTTATCATTTGGAAGGTTCTCAAACAGTACTTGACCTGCACTGACTTTGTGCTTGACTCCCCTCACAGTCCCATTTTTGCTGAGGATGTTGACACGCTTAGTGCTGAACACTCTGTCTTTTGAGGCACCTACATACATGAGCAGATCGTCCGGCTCGCTCTCACTGTCGTCCAGCTCTGACCCCAGAAACCCGTACAGGTGTCCGTTAGCATCTCCACTAGTGGAAGGGGTGCTAGCGCGGTCTGCGTCCGAGCTGCTGGTGCAGTCAGAATCCAACGAGTCAGAAGGCCCTTCATCCTTGAAAATCTCCTTCAACACTCGGCCACTATTGCCCGAAGCCACGCGGAACCGCACCCGCTTTTGTGGCTTCTCTTCTCCTGCTGCCACCACTGTCCCCTCCATCGCAAAAACAAGTAGTAGATTACATAGTCCAGAACACTCGCTGTCCTGTCTCTCATTCGAAGCTGAACGTGAGCCCTAGACAAACTATTTTTTTCCTCATGGATTACTAAGAGTGTAATCCTCACAGTTTGAACAGTTCTAAAAAGGACGGGAAGTTAAGCTGTCTTACAGTCAGACTCACACAACTGGTAAATAATGCATTCATTTCTACCATGGTAACTGAGATAACCAACCTCCAGTAAATGGATAGGCCTGGTTGAATTATTCATCACACTTTTTTCAGAAGCTTTCACAGAACAGCTTTAAACGAATGGGTCAACAATTTGTGTGGAAGAATCAAGCAACAAGATGTCTCTTCCCCCTTATAAGAATGGATTAGTAAAACAATTTAAGCACACTAAGAGGAAGTAGGCCTACTGTGAGTCAAAACAAATGTATGACCCCAAGCAGTTTTGGCCTTGCCCAACAAAAGTCAACTCGGGTAACTACTAACTGTAGTAACTCTGCCTAGCTGACTACTTTAAATTTGGCCCCTTAATGATTAGATAGGTAATTTGTACTTTTGGGGAACATATTGATCACAGGCAATACTGTTTTCTGTAACTTCTCAAAGCCAGCGTGTTTCCAGACATGTGTAAGGATGTTGTACCATTCTCAGAACAATGTTATTACGACTTACATACACTTGCTCTTCATGAATAAAGCAATGACCAAAAGGGATTGTAAATCCTTTGTTATCATTGGTCCACACACTTCCTCCTTCCTTTTACACTCAGGTAAAGCGAGGCTGCTATTTCACTCAACACAAAGGTAGGTACGGCAGGTGTTCACTGCGCACCTTTCATCTACAGAAGTAGACCAGACCATATAATGTGTCATAGCCACACAATGCAACACTGTCACTGAGACACCTCACCTCATTACTGTGTCACAGCTGATGAAGTGTACCCCGGCAAAGGTGACACATCAGGTACAGAAGTGATAACACCAGAGGCAAAGATGACCTTCCCTCTCTGGTCTCTCCATCTCTGCTTGTTGCCTTGACGGCTGATTAGGAGAGATAAGACAAGGAGGACAGCCTAATGGCTCACCCGAAGATTTACTGGCACACTCCCCAAGTCTCAATAATGTGTTTCTGGCTCTGGTACCAACTTCCATTGATCCACAGTAACCCTTATTGTCTCTTGTACATTGGTGTTTGAGGCAATAAGACCATGTATTATGAGTGGAGTCATGGCACATTAATACCAGGCAAGGACAAATGTAAAGTGGCTAAACGCCAATGAGAACACCAAGTCTCTTTAAAGGATTGAAGCCCACATGGGGTGAACTGGACTGTCAAGCACAGCACTGCTGTGTTGGACAGGTGAGCTTAGGACGCAGCAGGTGTTGTTATTGTGCCTTAAGATCAACCTTAATGTCCTGTTAGCTTGGGCTTAGAGTAGTATGGTATAAGGTATACATGTAAAGCAAACTATTTAACTTTGCATTAAGTGCCCTATCTCTCTCATCAGAATGGTCCATTTTGAGCTTACTAGGACTTGGTTAGGGTGCTACAATGCAAACAGACAATGGTTTGAAGGAGTGCAGTGGATTTGACAGTACAATACGCCTTCCGTAGATTCAAGATATACATAATGTCCACTAGATGAGTAAAGAGACAGAGACACTGACCATTTAAACATCCTCACAGACATGAATTCCAAAACATGTGATGTTATGATCTCTGTCACATCATGCTGAGTCAGGGGGCATTTCATCTTAAGCAAGCACATTCAGACAAGAGGGCACTATGATGGTGACAGTTGTGACTCTCATCAATGTTGCTGTAGTCTAGCTAGTCCCCCTAAACAGACTTTACAGAAACCATTCATATACAGTCTATAATGATTTGCTTAGTGCTGTTTTATTCATAGTTATTTCTCATGCAGACAATTGTATGCTGATGACCAGAGACTGTATGAGAATGTGTGGGAAATGTTTCTAACACAATCATTTTCACTATGATAATTATTTCAAACGTTTAATCTTGCACTAATTAAGATAAAAACACAGTTTCCATGCAACTAAGAAAAAGGTAATGCTTGCGTATAGTCAGTAAGCCAGCAATAGTTTTCGCGTCATCTTTGTTCTCATGACAGAGATGACATTAGACATTTCTTCACATCATCCAACATTTTGACAATTTTCTTCAGCCTGTTAGATAACATAACAATGTCCACCAGGGGGCAGACTACAATTAAATTTCCTGTGAACTGCCAGGTAGCCCAATCACTCCCACAGGGCTGGAGACAAAGACTGATGGCTTTATCGACACAAGCCCTTCTTAGCCAAGCCTTGGGGGCTGAACCAGAGATCAATATCCCTCAACAGGAAAGTCATTGACACTCACTGAACATGAACAAGAGGACAGGAGGAGAGTGAATCCAACACAATTGGATCCTGCAATGCAGGTCATGGCTCCTGTGCCATGACATTTTATTCTATGTTTCCTCTCAGGTCCTTTTGGGTTTATGATCTTCAGGTTATGTATTTTTTTATTTGGGATACATTAGTTCAGCCTAGCTCTTTCTATGTAGGGTAGGTCCTTATCTGAGAAAGAGAAGGACTGTGAAATTAGAAAGCAGCAACTGAAAGACGTGTACCAAAGAGGATGCTGGGCTGCCTTTTACATCACCAATCAATGCCTTTTAATACAGAACATTACAACAAATTATGAATCTGTTATAATGGCACATGAAAGACTGAAACACCTATAACTGATCATTGTGAAGCAAATAAAAGGGGTTTGAGTAAACATTTTGTTGAGGTTGGCTACCTAGAAGGAATGCAGATAAGTGCAATATATCATAACGCAAAGGCACTTTGTCTTTGGTTTGGTTCGTGTGTTTAGATGTAAAATGCCTTGGTTTCATGGCCTGAGGTCAGTAACAGCCTTGTTGATTTGTCAAACGAACGACCTATTGACTCTAGCTCCAGGCAAAATAATTGCAGGTCCCATTGCAAAAAGAGAAGGCAGTTATAATGAAACAAAACTGTTCGATGAAAGACTGTGCTCATTCTCTGCTGTAGCCCCACCTGTCATTACTTTAACATGACGGTGCACTAATGATTACAGCGTTACAGGATCTGATAAGACTGTGAAGAACTATACTGAACTTAAGGATGTATTGGACAGTAGGTTAATCTGTCCCTGCCAAATTACTCTACATGGCTTTCAGATCAAATAGTAGATCAGGAACATTCTGAGTTGCCTAATGGCCAAAGAAGAGAAAAATGTGTAATCAGCAACCTTTGACCTTACCCTCTGAGTCTGATATAGATTTAAGGCACATGCCACGCAGCTATCCACTGATTTGGTGAGTGGCCCTGTTCCCATGACTGATTGTGGAAATACACATGCCTCTGTCTTATCCAGAACACAAACTGTGACCCTGATAGCTACTTGGCCACTGTGTGATATTCCAGGGGAAGTGAAGAATATCTGTAGATGCTTTCTGTAAAACTGTAATCAGTTTTTGTTTTTACTAAAAAAAACAAATATGATGGACCTTTGTTAATATAATATTTGCAAGATTATTAACATTTTATTTATGTTACCTCACATTAAATATGAATTCTGGAAATATAAATATTTCCTCTGTAATGGATTTGTAAAGCTTTGTGCTTGTGTCAGAAGTGATTGAATCAATATCTGTTTTTGTTGTTCCTTATCAAAAGTATTCTAAATCAAAATCCCTTTTCAAATTAAAGTTTGTTTTGTTGTTTATGACATATTCTGATCTAAATTGTTTATTTTGATAACCCATTCATATGATTAAAGATGTAGCCATATTTAATGGGCATTGTTGTTAAGCCATAATTACATTGATAAAAAGCACACAGATTTATAAATTCACACTGTTTTGACAGGGAGAAGAGGAGTAGGAGGGTGGGTGAGGCATTATTTTGACTGATATGCACTGAAACATGAAACCACCGCACACACAATCGAGGAGGCAGGCTTCTTGTCACTGTTGCCAAGCAACCTCAGGAGCCATAGACCCAAATCCCCATGGTGGCGTGCTGCGTGCTGATGTTGAATTAGGTAGAAAGAAAATCTTTGGAAGAGAACTGTCTCCAGAATGCTCTTTAACGCCTGCTCAAGTACTAAATGTATATGCATGTCCAAGAGATCTTATACTTGATGTGCATGCATGTTCAGTATGACTATTCCCTTTAAGTTCATTACCATGCATTAGCCCATTTCTTTAGAGGCAGATATGTCTGGGTGATATTGTAACGAACCCATATGGGATAAACATACACAGTTTCATGCCAATGTATCACAAGTCCTATTCATTTTTACTATTTGTTCAAACTTGCTGCATTGCTCAGCCCTCAAGCGATGCATGCTGGTCTGCTAAGTTTATCTTCCCCCACCCAAACATGCTTCCTTAAATCATTGGGTTAACAGGAGGAAGCTATGTGTATACTGTGTATACCATATACAGTACGCTGCTTATATAATAATAATGAATATGATCATGCTTCATGGTTTAATAGAGAATACAGAGAATACTCCATAAAACTCATTTTCCATTTGCAGATAATGCAAATGTCTATATTAAATTATAAATGACTATAATGTCATTGTTCACTGCAAAGCATTGTGAGGGCTGTCGATATCTATAATATTTTGTATGATGGAGACGGTTAGATGAGGTTTCATCTCAAAGGGTTTAAGTTGTAGACTAGTCTATACGTCATCCTGGATTAGACTGCTAAGCATCTCTCTAGACAATAATCACATAATAACATAGGATACTGATGCTGCTATCATTCTTATTCGTGCTGGTTTAATGGGAGGTGGAGAGTGTAATTGCACTACGGATTTTATTCTCAGTAATGCATGACAAGCATCGGTGGTTCTTTCAATATCGCCTTTTCAGAGAGCACCATTTGGCATCCTAAAAACAATCAAGAAAACCTTGTAAAAACAGCCGAGATTGTGTAATTTGGGACCAGTTGGTGAACCTACAGTACAGACTGGTCTGCATTGCACAGTGTATATTTATAAATAAAATAAGTCAATTTAAACACTTAACATACAAACAGTAACAAATAACAAAAACAGTGAGTCGTCATTTTTCTTCCAAGACCCCACCGCCACCACTTCAGGCGACGAACAAACTGCAGTGGGGAACCTCCACTGGACTGGCTTATTATCAGCTAGTCAGGGTAACACACCCTTACCATTTCTTTCGTTTTTAAAACACATATCTATACGACCAATTAAAACCTTCACATTTAACATGTTAATATTTACTTTTAGAATACTAAATACCACCACCAGTTATTTTGATACGAAGCAAACAGATTATTGTTTTCAAGTGAACTTCCCACCCCTACTCTGCCAATGGTACACTCTATATTGTGAATCGTCCCTCAGTTCATGTGAGATTCGCTTTCGGTCCGTGTAATTTGTATGGAACGAGCGCCAATGTGCAAAGAGATGCGAGAGGAGCCCATGAAGTCGTGAAGACTTGGTTTTGTCGTGAGAAAATGAATGTGTATATCTCATGAACTCGTTTGTTGTTAAATATTAGGTTTCTGTCCGCCTGAGAGAGGTTATCTCGTTGAATGTAGAATTTGGTCCAGAAATTCCTAGACGGGAGAAAAGAGGCAAGACAGGAGCATTATAAAGCCGCTTTGACAGGTGCCATCGCTAGGCGCCTCAGTGGAGAGATGCCGCCGGTGCAGAGAACGATGTCCGATCTTCGCTCTCGTGCGGAGGGTGAGTACCTCACGGGTTTCGCAAGTACGGAAAATAACCATTGCGGTCACCGATAGAATATCTTCTTTCTTCATGTTAAGTTCCATCTCCGAGTTAATATCTACAGCAAGACAGACAGTGCTTGAATAAGTACTCAGCAGTCTGCAGTAGATTAGCTAGCTAGCAGGCTAGCTACATGTAAACGTACATTTTTGCTGTGTTCCAGGTTGACAGTTGCAGCCAGCTAGCTATGTTAGCGAGCTCACCAACTTTACCCGTTTGCTTTTTTAAGCTTGTGCATTTGCTACTGTTCCAACTGTCATCTTGTCTCAGACCTAACTATGCCTAGCAATGAAATTGCTGTAGCTTGCTTAAAACCACTGTCTCATTCATTCTCAGTTTTTGACCTCCACTAACGTCATGCAAATAAAATAGGAAAGAGCAAGATGCTTACTTTATTTTGTGTAATTGGTTACACTAATATTACAAAACTGGTCAGATCCGTAGAATTACTGATGTTTTCATAAACATCACCGCCGTTTGTTTTGAGTCAGGGCCCCAAAAATCCACTAATTGAAACGGAGCTAGCCTGCCTATTACTTTCACTTCACATCCACACTCATGTTACATTCAATAATATATGTGCCCTGTATCAGAAAGGTCAGGCAGATTGAAAACCCAAGGAGATCCGTTTAATCTACAGGTTGCTTGTCAATGAATGAACACAGGAACGGTGCACGGTTATACTCAGCTGTGTTGGTGGCACATAGTATGCGTTTGATTGACTTAAGGGACATTATCAATATTGTACTACACTTTGTAGGCTTGCTGTTTGACTTAAAACCGCTGAATGTTTGACGATGAAGGGCGAAGCTATGATGGAAGTTTCGACGTCTGCCCGGGGCCAGTTGCAGCCTATTTGATTTCGATCGCAGTTTCCATTCTTCTGCACCGGCGTAGAAAACCAACCATTCCCCAAATTAAACACCCATGATGTTATACTTGACACCAACGTTTATTGTTATTACTGAACCGCAGAGGAGTGTCATTATTTTAGGGAAACTTTCGTGTAGAAAAACTCTTCTAAAACATGCCTGTCTGAAGAATCGCTTTTCTTCCAGCTGCTCATAGAAGTTTTAAGCAGCCTTCTCATCACCTTAAGAAACGTGAACCCTCCAAGATTATTATAAATCCAAGAATTACAGATGGCATTCTGATAGAACATGGCCTGTTGACCGTTGCTGCTGCAGCAGTCACAAGAATGAATACATGAATAATGCAGCCCTAGCTTGTGTTGTCACCCCAACCCCCAACTACCACCCTACTTTGTCCAGTTACAAAGAGCAAACGTTTCACTTTCTACTTGGCAGTAGTTCCAACAATATCTTATACCTTCCCTAGTGTTGTGGGAAAAGTATCCTATTTTTCTGCGCAAGCACTTCTTGGAATATTGGAATTGTTTAGGTTCAGTGTCAGGGGGGCCAGTGACCTGTCTCAGTGGCACATGTTTTTGTCCCTGCCCTCTTGTGTTGTAACATTGTTCAGTTCCTCATCTCCTACAACACGCACACTCTCATCTTTACACCCACCCCACCCTGTCAGTTAGATTTTTTAATCACAGCACTCCATCAGGCGGATGTCACCAGAAAGGGCAGCCCCCTCTGCCAGGCTTACCACCTAATCCATCCATGGCCTGTCCTCCATCCCACCATGTCACTCCGTGCACGCTCCCCAGTCTGCTCCCCCACGTGCCGCTCTGTCCCGCCCTCACCGCAGCCCTCACCCTGTCCAGATGCATGTTGCCAAAACAGCTTTATCTGGGGAAACTGGAGGCTTCGTAGGTGCTGTCAAAAGCCATCAGCATGTGTTTGGGATCTGATGTGACGCTGACGGGTTGTGTCATACCAGCTAGACCCTCGGAGATGGCTCTGTCTAGGTCTGGGGATGTAGCGGGTGCTTTCCTACAAATATGTCACCTGTATGCACTTCAGATATATAGTCAAGGTGGAGGTGATTCTTGATGAACATATGAGGGCAAAGGGATGACAGGATGGATCTCGTCCAAGATCCTTGTTGTTTCCTCATGTGGCCTGGTCTGAAGTGTACAGGTCTGACCTGCCTTGCAGCAGAACTAAAGCATCCGAGTGGATGGTTTAGTTCTGCTGCTTTTTCCGAGAATCTGATTGTCTGTCACTATTTTTTGATTTGTTACAGGAAATGTAATGCTATTGGTTCATGGAAAATATCCTCTCTCTCTCTCTCTCTCTCTCTCTCTCTCTCTCTCTCTCTCTCTCTCTCTCTCTCTCTCTCTCTCTCTCTCTCTCTCTCAAACACACACACGCAGTATACATGCCCTCTGTTATCTGATACAGGTATTAGATGGAACTGAGATCCCTCCCTTCTCTTCTGTGTGTTCTCTTCTGTGTGCCTTCCTTGCTTAGCTGGTTAGGCCACTGGTAACAGCAGGGGAACAGGGTTTTCCTCTCTCACTGGATTGAGTGCTGCCCATGTGCCTGGCGGATCACCGGCTGATAATAATGTTCTACGAAAGCCCAACGTGCCACTAAATCCCCTCTCTGGGTCTGCCAGCGTGTCCTATCCAGCCCCCCCCGGCCCCCCCCCCCCCCAGGCCCCACCGTGCCCCCCTATACTCCTCCCTGCCTCGCGCCACAGGGCATCTCCTTTTTCTATTTTCCACTTCATGTCCTGCCTTCCATCACTGGCCTCGAGCTAATATCCATTTCCCTCGTCTTCTCTTCTCCTTATATCAGCCCGGTGACTCCTGGAGTCCCAGAGTCAGGGTAGACAGCGGGCTGTTGTGATGCGGGGGTGGGTGGGGGGCAGTGTGACAGTGTGACAACACGTGCACGTGCAGTTCCATTCCATGATGGCACATGCAGTCAAGGAAACACTAGTTATTGATCAGAATGGAAGATGAAGGGGGGCCTGCACAAGCCCACAGTCTCACACGTGCTGATGAAGGAGCCCCCATGCAGCCTCCTCTCTCATTCTCTTATCAGCTGTCTCCAAGGGACTGCCATCAATGGAATGTCGTCATACAACCCCTAGGGTAATGGTTTTGTTCAGGTGAGCCTGAAGTCATGGTTAATAAGCTTTTGTTCAGAATGAAGCTTATTTATGAGCCCATTCCACTAGCTGCATGGCAAACATAACCCACACAGAAAGGAATCAACACATATCAATTTCTCATAACGGGCTGGGCCAAACCCTAGCTCTGTAACTCAATAATGTGCTCTGTCTCAGAAACACTGAATTATTTATAGAATCTGTATCAGAGACTCGGGCTATTGCTTTCTTTATTTGGGGGAGGGGGGGAGCACCTACAGTATTCAGGTGATTTCGTGGGTTTGTTTCTGTGTTGCAGATGCACAGAAGCCAGCATATGGGCAGGGCTAATGTGGGCACATGCTGGGAGATGGTCAATATGATCCTGTCATGGCAGGACTGCAAGGTCAGATATGGAGACGTCGACAGGCACTCCATGGGAAAGCAACACCATCAATGGTCAGGAAGCTGAAACCCTTGCCCTTGGCCCTGTGGCCTAATGCTTTTTACGACCTGGTGTTACGACTTGAAGATAAAGCAGTTCTTGTTTCACTTCATGATATCCTTTTTTCTTTCTGCTTCTGTGTAGCCTTGGTTGATAAGGTTGTTTATTAATTGTTCTTGACAGTGTGATTTGTGTTCAACCTGTAGCGTTGTTTGACAAAGGTGTAAGATCTGTCAGCTCTGCTCATGACCAAATGTAAAACCCCCCAGTAGTAGGCCCAACCCTCTCAACATGCCACACACGGACAGTGTCTCACTGGCTTATCATGCCTCTTTCATTCAGATTATTCATTGTTGGAGCAGGATGTCTCTATGTGTTAATGATGGCTTTAGGAAACTAATTAGAATACTTTCTAACACAGCTTCATAAAATGTGTGGCTATGGAAATAAGGAAAGTTAAGCTTGTCTCAACTGATAATGCATGATTTATGAATGAATCTTAAATATTTTACAAGCAGTGCCACATATGCATGTCTCCCTGGAGTGTGTGCTTACGTGTGTTTTTCAAATGAAAGGTAAGTGTTTGTGAGGAGCACTGACAGATATGAAGTTGTGAAGCGGGACATTGACACATTGGCATTTCAGGTGGTATCAATATGGAGTCAAGTCTGAAAACCTTTTGTTCATTTCAATGAGTCTGACATCTAAATCCAGATCTTAAGATGCTTCTGCTTTTAACCTTTAGACAAGGAGCTCATCTTAACTGCTTCTGCAGGTCCTTATGTTTCATAATAATGAAGCTTGGCCTTGGCACTTCTAGTGCCCAAACTGACTAGATCTTAGGCCTTCAATATTTAGCAGGAGGCAAGCGAGGGGAACACGGCTTTGTTGCCACGACAACGGTGAGCGAGTCGGTATTCGAACGTGAAGAGAAAAAAAAGGAAAAAAGATTGTCTTTGTTCCACTGCGATTAAATATGCCTGGATCTAACTCTGTCTTTTACGTTCAATAAAACCCTTTGTTCGCATGCTTCCGATCCTTTTGGAGCCTTGTTATGAACAAGGAGCCGTGAGGAATTGACGTGTGACACAATGGTGGGCCTCTCTGCCTGGCATTCACACAGTCTATTTTCTGCCCTTCCCCTTTATTAAAAGATGTGTAGCATGCCGCACGCCTCTCCCCACTCCATCATTCATAAACTCCTATGCAGTGGAAAGGTCTCCCTCCTTGCTGATCCCACGCTAAGCTAAGCCCCTGGTGTCACAACCCCCCAGACTCCAGCTGCTTGTTACAGACCAGCTCAGGGAACAACCCTCTGTTGTCTCATCCCGTGGAGAGACAGGACAGCTCTTAATTCCACAACTGGCCTCTTGTTTTTGTTGTGAACACTAGTTACAGTGTTGTGATCCGCTAAGCGACTTACTGATGGAACCCGTTACGTTGCCCGTTGCCTTCCCTCACGGTTGTGGGTAGAGGTTGTGGAAAGAGACGTAGGTGGATATGAATAGATGACCTGGAATGTTCTGTGCCTACTGAAATATTTATCCACCTTGATGAATTATGGGTCATTTTTCACTGGTTGTCATGAGCTGATTGGACAACAGCTTCAGTGGATCTGGGTATAGAACACAAAGCCACTAAGCCATGGTCCTCGGAACTGATCAGATCACAATAGACCCTGGACCAAGAAACCAGATACCCCAGGGTCAGGACCTGGCTTTAACGAGAGCCTCTCAAAGCAAATGACTCCGAAATGGACTCTCTAGCTACACAGAAATCCTGAATTGTTGTGTGCAATTTGAAATGGCCTCATTTCCTACATCTGTCAGAGCTTAGTCATTTCAGTGGATTCTTCACTGTGTCAATCTGCATTATGATGCACATCTCATTGTGGTGACTGTCTGTCTCCTCTCTGTTCTCATTTCGCTGTTCATGTTAGATCAATGGCAGTAGCCCAGAGCTGTTTTTCCTCTCTTTGTTGAATGAATGGTCAGAGAGCCTAGCTGGCAAGACCATATGCCTCCTGTGTGCTGTTATCGATCTGCCCATGAGGCTCTCGGCTTCATTCGAGCGGGGAGACTGGGCCCTGCTCGGGCCCTGTTCTCTAGGATATATAATCCTCTTTCTACCTGTTTAGGTACCTCCAGTGAAACCCCAGGGGTCGAGTGACATTTGAAAGTAATTATGTGTCTACTGATTACATGTAAATGTCTACTATTTCAATGTCTATGCCCGTCATGGTGGCCTACCTGGAATCAATGGCGGAAAGCGATAGTGATGTCATAAGGGTTTGGCTATTGACTGGAAAAGCCATAAACTGCAGCATGCTACAGTATTTGTGATGACTCTGTTTGGATCAGGAGAGGGTAAACAGGCAGAATGGAACATCCTCTATCTTTACTGTGGCAGTTGAACGTCAGGGGAGGTGTTGTGTACTGATAGCTATTCACCTCTGAAACGAGCCATGCGCCATTGCTTTAGTTATGTAGGTGTTTATTGGTTCTTTTACCTGCGGGGGGCGTGGTAGGGCGTGGGGTCGTTTTGGGATCAACTCGCTCTTGTTTCTATCATGCTGCCACCAAATGCATTTCATCTTCCTACTGGTGACAGTCATGCAGTAATAATCCCTCAGCCCTGCCCACCCTCCACGCCAAAACATTACTCTTCTGACTATTCCTGTCATAAATCTACAGACTGGAATTAACCTGCTGTATGTACTGACCTGCACCCACAGAGACTTTTCTGTAGACTTACTATTACTGTCTACAATATTAATCCAAATGCATGAGACAAACTCTCAACTCAACCTTACTATTATATTTAGTTTTAGATCTCTTCTGTGTCATACAGTAAAAGTGTTCACGTTTATGAGGCAATTCCCTAACCTGTCAGACATACAAGAAGGAAGTTATCCTGTTGACTGATGTCTGTTTAGTGGTTGATCTTCATTAACTTGTTTTTCTGTAATAGGAGGAAGTCCAGCTCAGGTTTTAGCATATTGTTCATAGTCTTCTGTCACTTGCAAGCTGCTGTCGCTTTCTCACTTGTAACAGTAGCCTTGCGTTTGTTTCATCAGCCTTGACACGCGACGGTGTGCCAGCCATGTAAAAAGATCAGGTGTTTTCTGACTGAACTGCACTTATTCCCCCCCCCCCTTCATCTTTAGCCTCAAACATTTCAGCTCAGGAGCTAAGCAGAAAGGATTTCCCATGCCTGTTGGTTCCAGAGTATTTGTACAACAGAGCACAGTCTGAGGAGAGGGCCGTGAGGGATGGACACAGTGGGAGGAAGGGAGAGGCTCCTGCCAGTGCCAGGCAGTGCTGGGCTCCAGTTCTGTCCCTGGTGGGCACCCCCCCTCCCCAACCTATGCCCTCTTGTGCCCATTGTTCCATCCTCCTGTCTGTTGGCTGACACAAGCAATAATCCTGACAACTGGCTGGCGTCCAAACTCATTACGCCACTTGCCCACATTGATCCCTCCCCCTGAGGCTTCCCCCCCAGAGCAGGACGTCCACTTCTGGTCTTTCCGGTCTTCCCTCTGTCCGTTGGTCTGGTCCCTCCCTCCCTCCTTCCCTCTCTCCCTCCTTCCCTCCCTCCCTCCCTCCCTCCCTCCCTCCCTCCCTCCCTCCCTCCCTCCCTCCCTCCCTCCCTCCCTCCCTCCCTCCCTCCCTCCCTCCCTCCCTCCCTCCCTCCCTCCCTCCCTCCCTCAGCCCATCCACTGAGCCAAACCAAACTATAGGTAGGCAACACAGTGGGCTACACTGTTGTACATGGTAGTTTACTTACTCAAACCCATTAAGAGGCAGATGAGAAAAGGTGAGGCGGAGGAGAGGAGGACGGCCATCCACCCTTGTTCTCCGTCCACCTCTCCCTCCATCTCCCTCTGTCTCTATGGGTGTCTGGGTGCTAGTGAGCCGTGACCTGCCTGCGGTTAATGAAATTAACACAGAGCTGCTGCCTCTGGGGAAAGAGCAGCTTCCTGTGAGATGTGTCTGAGCTCTTATCCACACAATGTCTTTGGATCTTTGACTGCGCAAACGAAATGGGGACATGAACCCTGTAAAAGTCTCTTTAAGGGAAAGTGGGGAAAGGATATTTTGATGCTGGACAGCTCCCCTCCCAGACTCGGCCCTCCTGACGGGGCAGGAGGATGGGATGATGAATGCTGACTGAATGCTCATTTTGAATTTGGGCCAGGGACTTCCTTATTATTGGGAATTATACAACTGTGTTTGCTATTATGCTCCACTATGTGATACTTTTATGTTACAAACGTCCTTTAGAGACTTCCTGGAAGAAAAATAAATTGCCTCCTGATATGCATTGTTTCGTCTGGCTGGGTGCAGAAAAGAATTACGAGTTTCTATGCGGACCCACATTTTTTTGCAGCAAGCTATCTAAATGGCAACACAACAGCCGATAGCAATCAGTTTAAAAATAGCCTTGATCGGTCCAGATACCATTCCTTGAGATCAGATGAGGACATCCCTAGTCTCATCTCAGGTTATGACTGTTTAGCCACATTACAGAACCAAGGGTCAACGGAAAGGTTTGTTGGTTTACCTGAACATCGGCCTGTCTAAGCTTTAAATCTGTCTCAGTGAAGAAGAGATGATCCTTCTGACCCGCCATTCTGACCAAAGACATCAACAGACTTGATGCATCATGAACTACAACCTCCCAGTGTTCCAAACGGTATGCTTATATAGCAACACTAACATATTGACTGATCTACACATCTTCAGGTCCTACTTTGGCACTGTTGGATGTTTCATATTTCAGACTACATATAAGTTCTCTTCAAACTCTAATTTCCATCTCCTGGATGTCAGACTTACTGGATGAAGAGCTGGAGAGGTTAGGTTTAGCCGTAGCATCAAGCGGACGGTACTGGTGCAGTGCACCACCTGGTCTACTCCAGCGCCGCCCCCCCCACTGTGTGGGTTCACTCACAGCGCACAGACGCTCCATCCATCACTGCTGCTCAGCTCCATCTCTCCGCCCGCTATCCCTCCAGCCATATGCTGCACTCATCAATTATGCCAACGTATTCTTATGTGTGAGCTCCTGGACAATGTGCCGTTATTCCTCATTGACACTTTATTGGTGGGGAAATACATGGGTGTTTTGCAAATATTATACGCCTGTTTGACGTGCAACCGTCATGTGACTTGCGCCTGTTTTGTTGATGTTTGATCGATCTTCTCACCTGGGGGGGGGGGGTATTCCAGAATCAGGTGATGCAACATAATCAGGTGAGTTAACCCACCAGCTGATTCACACTGGTGCAGCAACCTATTGGCAATGTTGCTCCAACGCTGGGTGTCAGCTGGGGAGTTAACTTGCCCGGGTAAGTCTCATAACCTTAAGCTTTCTGGAATACCCCCCTCTGAGATGCAGCCGAGCACGATTTGTGCGACAAAGTAGCCGCAGGGAATGTCTTGCAGGCTTTTCATACATGGTGTATCGCCCGTTTACCTAGCTCGGCGTCATTTGAATCAGCAGGTCGCCCCTTCAGTTTGAGTCAGTGTCATTTCCCTGACTTCCAGCGCACGCTGTCACTGGGTCTCGGCCGGCTGTCTGTCCCGTGATTCTCCTGTGGTGACCTACCTGTGACGCTAAGACGACTTGATGGATCTTCTTAAACGAAACGCAATCCTTATCAGGAAGTTCAAGAGGCCTTCCGGGATCCTTAGCGAACACAGCTTTCCTTACACACGCTGCTGAGGAGCAGGCTGGTTATTTCATCGAGGCATTCCTCAAAGGTAGTTCTACCAAGCCTGCGTGAACCTTCTCATTATTATACCAGGAATAACATCTGTTCCTGAACAGGAGACAGAACGTTTTTCAAGTATTCCTGTGTAAAGAGCTCTCTCCTTGGAAGGGAGGAATGTTCGTGGGCCGTCAGTTTACCTCTGAATGTACTGCAGCCTTAGTGTCTATATCGGGCAACAAATCCCTCACTGCTACGCACATGGGATAATCACCGGCATCATGCTAGCAAGTTTCTCTACTTAAGCAGTAGGCACCACTCCCTAAGCCCCAGTCACTGCCTGGAACCCCCCTCTCGACTCCTCACTAATCCAATAAGCCACCCATCCTGTCCTGTTATCTGGGTGGGCAGTTGCGTAACTGGGTAGGGATAGCCAAGCAGTGTGACCCCCGGTGACCAGAGGACTGCAGAGGATGGAGGTGGTGGTGGGGTGGGGGAGTTGGGTTATTTTAAGCCCCCGACACATGCCAAGAGAGAAATGTGAGGCTAGAGAGTGTTAGTGAGAGAGACAGAACTCTCTTTGTTAATCCCCTCCCTTCAATAACGGCCCATGTGGGTAACAAAAGTGACAAGATGTGTCGTTAAAGATGAGGAAGTTAGCGTGACACGGGTCGGGGTGTGAGGGGGAGGGAGAAGGGACGACGGAAAGAGGGAAAGAAGAAGGGCGGTGATACTTGCTTTGATATCTGTGTCAGACTTCCAGTGTATTTCCTCTAGAGCTGACCAAGAAAGGGGCTGGGGGGGGGGTGATGATGGAAATAGAGAGAGAGAGAGGGGTGGGGGCGGGGGGGGTGGTCGTGTGGATGCATTGCAACTGGAGCTTGAGGGCTTTGATTGCAGCGCCGCATGACACTGCGGGTTGGTGTTGGTGTAGTTGTTGTTGTTTTTAGCTGGCGTCCCCCGTCACCTCCTCCCTGCCCCCTCTCCTCCTCCCTGCCCCCTCTCCTCCTTCCTCCTGGTACACATTTAATCTCCAGAATTCAATTTACAGCCACACTGCTCAGTGTTGTTGCTACATTCCCCTAGTGATGCCCCCACCTCAAACGCATGACTGGAAAACCGATCCCCCAACCAATTGGACACACACACACACACACACACACACACACACACACAGGGGAACCCGAGAGTCTGGGAATATCTTCAACGTCACACTGAGCTGCGTAGGGCTGTGGTCTCTGCAATCCTCGGAACAAATCTAGCTCTGAAAATGACTAACATCACTCACCTCACTTCACCCTTAGGCCTTAAACCCAACGTTTTCCACATTTTCATGTAGAAATCCTCATCCTCTTTGTAATGTTGAGCATTGAATCAGTCCGTCGCTGGGCTGTGGGTGGGTTGACACTGTAACGCCGGGGTAAGTGGCCAGCTTAGTGCCACTACAGCAGGCAGCACTTGGCCCCCCTCACCTAGGGGGCAGTACATCCTCTCACCCTGGGGCTGCATCCCCTTCAGCCCACGGGTCTACAGAGAGGGAGGGGTGCGGGGGAGGGGGAGGGGGGGAGGGGGTGGGTGCTAGTGTGATTCCCCCCCTCCCCGGCTCCTCCCCGTCCCGCTCCTCTCACATGGGAGCCCAGCTGCCCCTGTCGGTTCCACTCCGCTGCCTGCTGTCAGCCGCTGGAGTGCGGAGTGGAGGAGCTCAGGTCGTGTTCAGGGGAACCCCCCCCCCTTATCTCTGTCTGGCTGGGACGGGACCTCCGAGACAACCTGCTAATCCTTAAAGCACTCTGCTCTGTTGACGCCTTCCTCCGCGTAATCGGCCCTCCCTTTCTACCAGGCCTCATGTGCAGGCCTCATGTGCAGTTAAAATCCCACGCTGTGGATGACGAATGCTTGGGGGTCGCTGTACGGATGACAGGGCCAATAGCTTATCTTATCTCTTGCCGTAGTAATAAAGAAGGAGAGTTTAAGTGAGAGCGGGACTACAGTTGACTACAGTGCCAAATGAGGTACATAATATATTTGGAATTCAGTGGGTAATTTAGCTCTGCGCTGGTCAGGAAGAGGAGACTTATTGGAGTGGATGTGTAAGAGTGTGCATATTGGACAGTGGACAGCAACGTGTTTTTTGTAATGACCTGAAAGCGATACCCGCTCGTAACGAATCCGCTTCCACAGAGACGCTCCTCACTACCTCAGTGAGAATGTTAGGATCCACAACATACCCGCATGACTCATGTTTTGGCTACAGATACTTGATTAGATAATCTGAAAACAAAAGGGAAATTTGAAGGCCGAGTGTACGTTCGAGGGCGTGAAGAAGGAGTAACTGTGGGCATCTGGTTACCCATGTTTGACATATTGGGAATCCGTAAGAAAACCAAACCAAACCAACAGCCCACACGTTGGAGCTCTGAGGGGCCGAGCAGCGCCCCACTCTGTGAGCCACTGGAGGGTGTCACAGCAGCTGGGGGTCAGAGAGCCATGCTGGAGGTCCACACAGGAAGGTTCTGCAGCTCGCTTCCTTTTGCCCGTCAGTGAGCCGCACGAAGGAACCACACGCACGGACCAACCGACTGACCGAGCTATAGTGCTGCTAATCACAGCTAAAGAGCATTAGGGCCTATTATAAGTGGGCTACGAGATAGGAGTCTGTTGTTGTGGTTATTTCCAGGCAACGGTGTTTGAACATTGATTTCCTTTAGACAGCGAGGATATTTAGAAGGCTGTTTCCGTTCTCTGTGCTAGTCTCTAGAAGGATTCCTGGCTCTCTTACCTCTGCCCTGTTCCTGTCCTGTTTGGCCTTTGAGAACCAGCGTAGGCCAGTCTCCGGCCCTGACCTCCCAGCAAACACCAGACACCACAGCGATCACACCGACGATAAGCTACCACTGGCAGCAGGAAATTCCAAACTCTCTCGACAGGAAATACCGTCTCTAATCACGGACGGTTTCCCAGCAGCAACGCAAAACCGGCACCGAGCTCTTTCGAAATGAAAAGTGTAATCTGAGCTTGGCAAGAATATAACGGGCACTTTGTCAGCCTGTTTGATTGGCTGTTGACTTTTTAATGCACTTCCAGTGTCCGGTTGTGGAGAAAGCAGATGTCAGTGCACTGTTTTTCCTTTGGTTTGTCTAGGGAGGCATTAAGCCCTACAGCAAACACGGCCTCGCAGGCAGTCTCACCTGCACACACACCTGTGAGCGTGGTGGAGGATCTGTGTGTTTGCCCAGTGTTGCTAAGCAGCTAAGGAGATGTAGCTGATCCTCTGTAAGATGGATCCCAGTGTAGTCCCTCTCTGTGTTGGAGCACGCCCTGGAAATAACACTGTCTGAGTGCTCCTGTCACCACATACACACCCCATACACACACACACACACCATGAACACCCTCCACCAAACAAACACACACACACACACACTACGATGCCACCTGAGCCCTGCCCAGGATGGATCACCCTGTGAAAGCACACTGAGCCGTTTGCCCTTGACTAGGTCTTTTCCCTCACACAAGCCTCGTGTTCGACACCTAGACATGTCTAGACGAAACTTGTCATACTTTCTCTCATTTTCTTTGTGACCTTACGACGGTTTTGCACTAACTCGTGCCTTTGAGAAGTCCGAAAATTTTAATCCCGCTGGTCTGTCTGTGTAGCCTCATCCCCAATTTAAAAGAAAAAAAATCAATGTAAAGTACTGTTGGAAAATCAATGTAAAGTACTGACTTGGGCATTTTACTGGGTTACTGAGAGTAAAGAGCCAATAGAAAGCTTGCAGGGATGATTCATTTGAGATGGATTGAGGCATCAGTCAATATGAATGCAGAGAGTATATCTACCTTCAGTCTCCAATTCATATCTGGCCTGGGAGACGTTGCTTCAAGGTGGATATTGTCTGATGTGTATCTCCATGTTTTCTGTGCAGGCTATGAGAAGACAGAGGACACCACAGAGAAGATCTCATTAGCTGACCAGGAGGATGCTAGGCTGATATACCTCAACCAGCCACAGTTCACCAAGTTTTGCAGTAATCATGTCAGGTAAGGACTATATGGCTGCCTGCCATGCGTTAGAACGACGTCACTTGAATGCAGTTTCCTGTGGATGATGACAGAAGACGCAATGAGCCTTAAACGGGGGAATGGTTTCCAATTACATGATCAAATCAGATCTGAATGTCATGAATAAATGTGAATTGCCAACACAATTGGTGCAAGGGGCACTTAAATATTTCATGCATCATTTATAGGTTATTGATTCTGAGGCACACAGCCAACATCTCTGCACAACAACAGCATGCTCCGGATGAGGAGGCCAGACGAGGCCGATCGTGCAGCGCGGTTTTCAGGAGCTCCTTTTCTTTTCCATTTTCTTTCTTTCTTTTTCATGTGTTTCCTTTGTTGTGTGCATGCGTGAAGTCGGAGGTGGCGAAGGTGCCTGTGGGAGTGTGGGCTCCTGGCGCACCGCATGTCATCTCCAGATGAAGTCACAGACGCACTGCAGCACTTCACCACTCTACCGTCCACCTGGGCTGCTGCCTTCTCACTGACACGGGGGGGGGGGGGGAGGAGGAGGGGAGGGGGGGGAGGAGGGGGATGAGGAGGGGAAGGAAGAGGAGGATGGGGATGAGGAGGAGGAGGGGGATGAGGGGGGTGGGGGAGAGGGGTTAGAAGGAGGAGTTTTAGGTTAGGAGAAGGGGAGGTGGAGGAGTATGAGGGGTGGGTGTGTGGGGGGTGGGGAGTGGGGAGAAGGAGGACTGTGCTAAAGAAGGTCCCAAATGGAAGAGGCTAGGGAGAGCATCATAAAAAGAGAAATAAAGGGGGATATAAATAACAAGCAACAACTATGACAGCTCACAACAACAGAGGCACTGTTGCTGAGAATGCAGCAAAGTTCACAACATGGCAGGAAGTCGATACGTTCCAGTTGAAGCACTGCCTCTCTGATCTGTGAGGCCCGGGATGAGGAAAGGGCAGGTAGACAGGACAGCAGCTCCTCTACAGACTCCCAGGTTGGTGTCTACTGCCTGGTGGGAAGGTCATGGACCCTGGAGACCACAGGCAGCATGAAGTCCACACAAAGGCTAGGAATTAGAGTGAGTGGCTCCAAGACTCAGTTCAACACTGAAGTCTTAGCCTTCTCCCAGAGGTACATGAAGGGCCCACGCCCAGATTTTCACATTATTATATTGGCTCTTCAGAAGGCAAGTGCTGCTTTTCATCATGTTAACTCAGAACCTCTGTGGCTTCTGCCTCATCTTAGCCTCCCAACGCACAGCGAGTCTGAGGAAACTGCCTCTTGTCTCCGACTCTCCACGCTCCTCAAATCATCAGCTGAGCATCTTCTCCTTCCCTGACTCATCCCAGCCCCTACGCAGCTGAGGGTGCCCCAGTGCTGGGCCAGTCTGCACACTGGGTTGGGTCTCCACTATGCCCTCTCCCTCCTTCCTGGTGGTAGGAGATGGAAGCAGTTTTTAGCATTAAAAGGTCAGGTCTGGGCTGAGCGTCCTCTGTCAGGGGGTATTAGCGTTAGCATTCCTGCTGCATGAGCGGCTGGAGAAGTTTGCCTCCCCCTCTGTACACACACACACACACGCATGCATGCGCACACACACACATACATACATACACGCATTTATGCGCTCACACACACACACACACACACATACACACATACACGCACACACACACACACACACACACACACATACATGCAATAAACACATTCTCTCTCTCACACACACACCTATTCACTTTCACAAACAGTACCCAATAGACACACACACCCACTTTCACATGCACACAGCAAAAAAGTAATGAAAAAGAAACACGTTCGCTCAGGCCTACCACTGTTCTCAGTGAAAGCAAGAATCGTCGTTAGCACGAGAGCCTGGGGCTAAGGTAAGGACTGGATGATGCTCTCTGTGCATTTTCTATTGAGGCCTAAACTGACCTCGTCCTCCTCCCATGCTAAGACGCTAGCTGTGACTCAGGGATGTAGGAACGGTGCGGACCGCCTGGCATCGCTCTTTCCCCAACCTCCTCCCGTCTCATTGTTCCCCCATGCCTTGCTGCTCTGAGCAGGTTGTCACACCAGTGCCACCCGCCACCATCACATCAACTTCCTCTTCTGAAGGACCACAAAGGGAGAATACCCACTCTCTCACCAGCCCCTTCGCTCAGCGCGTCATTTCTGAAGCCAGCATCGATGCTGTGCTTTTTTTTCTCCCTCTGTGACCCTCGTGCCTGGCGTCTGTGGGTGTTGCCGGTCTGACGGCCTGCTCACCACAGTGGCCTTGCAGCTGTGGTGTGCGTGGGAGATGCTCTTTACTCAGCTGGACTGCTTGTCAGAGCAGATCTGCTGTTGGTGTCAGTGTGACATGGGCAGTGGTGGACCGGGCTGGACCTGCTCCTCTGCCAACAGTGGTGCGCCAAGCTATTCTCCAGTTGCCTGTCCATAAAGCGCTGACATTATGACTTTGTAAGCAGCTCCAAGGAACAGGAGGACACGCACTCACACCAACAAAAAGAAACACAAACCCTGAAAATGATCATTAAAAAAAGACAAATGTTTACCAACGCTGACGTGTGCACAGTGCCCTCGCAAGGACACCTGCTCACCAACAGTGACAGATGGGGTGCTTCCCTGGGAAGTGTGCTGGGTGCTTTTTTTGGACCGGTTGCGGGGACAAAAACCTGTTCACCATCTTTAGTCGTGAAGGTTAGGGTCGCTTTTGTGTGATTGTGTTTTCTGACAAACACAAAGTCGAAGATGTCATCCTTGGCCGCAGAACGCCAGTGCTGTCGTGAGAAGAACATTTAACAATGCTTGGAATCTTTGTTCCTTTGTTCCTGCTGGAGAACATAAAGGACATGGCTTCTTCAAGTCACTCCCTTCACTCTCAACAACAGCTCTATTGAATAGTTTTCATTGGTGAAGGTTGACTTAGATCAACACTCTATTATGGACCAACCAGTGGGCGACAAAGCCTGTGATGATGGCTCCATGACATTTCCCTTAGTACACACATCTACCCACTCTCAGAGGTTTAAAGGTTACACCTCCAACATTCAACCTATACATTTATAGATTGAATTCTCCGAGGGCTCCTTCCCACCTGAAGTGAAGATACAGACAGGAAGTATAGTCACATCGATAGGGGACAGATTCAATAAAAGGAAGTTTTTGATGGCATCTCTATTTTTATTTTTTTATTCTTTTGCACCCTTCTCGACGTAGCGAGAACACACGCTGGTTGTACACCTCTGCGGCACCCAGACAGACAGCCTACACTGCCAGTAAGCAGGGGAGACAGTGGATGGATGGAGCACTATCTCTTGTCATTGACTGTCTGCCAGTCTCGCCATGCTTGCCAGCTGTCTGCTCGTTGGTGGTGATGTGTCTGTCTGAGGGCTCTCTGGATCGGGGGATGGGCTGCCTTCCGTGTGCGTGCCTGTATGAATGAATGACCTTCTGCTTGTGCTAGGCTACACTATCTCCCCACTGCTTCCTGGAGTAGCTTAGCATTGTATCTAATGTACAGTGTCAATAGAACATGCAAAGCACTGATAACAAGCTAACCTTCCGCCCCCTTCTGATTGCTCTGGTTGCAATCTGTTATCTCGACCGGAGTGTGCGTGTCTGTTTGTGCGGGCGTGTTTGTGGGTTGCGCGCGCGTGTGTTTGTGTAAACAAGGTAGTGCCGGTGGCTCAGCATACATCACCGCGTACAGTATATCTCTCCCAAGTGCCTCGCCCCGACCAGCCTTTAATGTGGCTGTAAATCAGAGAAGGTCCCGGGCTGAGGGCCCTGCTAGCCTCTCTCCACCCCCTTGACTACTGTAGATCACGTCGGCCAGGGACGCTTTACGACCCCCCTACCCTGCCAGCTTCCATGTTCCTCCTGATTATGCTTTATGGTCATTTAGTCCACTGGCTTGCCGTTCATCACACACAGTGCGCACAACCAACACACACACACACATACGTCTCAGCCACCCCATCCACTTGGCAAGCTGTTCCTGGGAAGAGTTGGGCTTAAAGGGGTTGAGGAGATGTGTATCACTAAATTGGTTCCCCTCAAAGACTAGATTGATGACTTGGCCTCTTGGGTGGTCAGGTTCTTGCATTTTGACACTGTGTTGCTAAATATAAACATCTAGTAACTGTTCTCACTGAAGTAAACCCTTTTCTCCACCCCCCCTCCCCCATTTCTCTCCTTTTTCTTTCCCTCTTCTCTTCCTTTCCATTCTCCGATTCTCTTTCTCCTCTGCAGCACGGCCAAGTATAATGTTCTGACTTTCCTGCCTCGCTTCCTCTACTCCCAGTTCAGAAGGGCAGCTAACTCCTTCTTTCTCTTCATCGCACTCCTGCAGGTAAGAGGGGGGAGGGAGGGGAAAGGGTGTGTGTGTGTGTGTATGGGAAATCATTTTCTTATTAAGGTTCGATATGGCCTGGACGCTACTTTTCAAAGGTCAAATGTCTGCGTATAATTTAATATTGAACACACCGACACACACATCCACACAAATGTAATCATGCACTTGCACTGCTGCCCTAGCAACACTGTAGGCTCACAATAAATAAAACATGTGATAGCCTCCAAAGGAAATGAGATTAGAACACAGCGTGGACACATCATGCTGTAAAAAGCCGTAAAAATGCATAGGCTGTCATGGACAGTGTCATCTCAGTGATTTGCTGTACCAGATGCACGAGAGACATGACAGAAGCAGTCCTGTTCTCCAACACCGGGCTCAGAGCCCTTCATATCATCGCCCTGGAAAGATTTCAATTTTTCCCTCCCTAAACCCTTTGGCTTGCATCTCAGATTCCACTTCTGACCACTGTAAAACCAGGTCCCAGGTGTTCAAAGCGCAGGGCAGATAGAGAAGACAGTGGAACACAGGCAGGCTTTATGAGATTCAGGTTTACGCCCAGAGTTTCTGCTGACTACCGCCTCACTAATGAGAGTTTGGAGGACGTTGGAGGCTAAACTCCTGACCTTGAGGTCAGGCCTTTGAAGAGCAGCTGGGGTGAGTCTTCATTACCGAGCTCGTCAATGCTGCGACCTTGAATACAACATCCCTGATGAGGAGGAGGCGGAACAGGAGGAGGAGGGGCCAGAGATAAAAGGCTCAAGTCTGGGTTTTTTTTTGAAGAAAGGCACTCCCTGCTATGGAAGATTGTACAGGTTACATCACCAAGCTTAGTGTAGTTCTTGAGAACCATCAGCTTTCACAGTAGTTGCTAAATATAACCCATGGAACCCTATCTGAAATGTAGATGAGCAAGTAGTTAGCATATCCCAAGGACGCAGTCCTGCTGCCTGTTATGGACTCCACAGCGGTTTTTCTTCGTCCTGTACATCTCCATATTCAGCATCGCCTCTCCACCCGGAAGACCCGGTGACACCCTGTGTACACCCAGCCTGTCAGCGAGACCTGCCCTCGTGTCCTCACTACACGCACACTGATGGAGTGACAGATGTCCTCCTGCTCCATCTCCTGGCCTCTCCCATGCCCCCCCCCCCGTCACCCTAATGGTTAACGGCCTCCTTCAGAGCTGCTCCGGCAGGCCTCTGCTTGACAAACAGCCTCTCGCCAGGCTCAAGGGCACCCGTGTGACACGGTGGTGTCACGTAGGGCTTTATGGTCGTGTGTGTGCGTGATGGACGCGGGTGTGTCATGGATGTGTGTGTGATGGTGATGGGGGGTGGGTTGGTCGGTGGGGGGGTGGGTGGGTCGGTGGGGGGTGGGTGGGTCGGAAAGAGACCGGGGACAGCGGACCTGGACTGGTCTACACTCCGCCTTGTGACGTCGGAACACCAAAACATCCTGGTACCTGGGTTGTGTTCACAGAGTGGACCGCCGCACGTTTTGTCCAGTCCTTGATGGGGGGGGGGGGGAAACAGGTCTCCTGTTCACTCCTGTTCTTTCAGTTTTGTTTTTGTTTTCTTCTTCTAGCAAATCCCGGACGTGTCGCCAACTGGCCGCTGGACCACGCTGGTGCCCCTGCTCTTCATCCTGGTGGTGGCTGCAGTCAAGGAGTTCATTGAGGACCTGGTGAGGGAACTCGACAAACGTCCGACCCCCTCAATCAGATGCTGCTGCAGGACTGGAGCCCCGGCTGGGCTCCCTGTTTCCACTGTGGATGTGCAGGAGCTGTTTGTCTCTGTGTGGCTGAGCTGCCGGGATGGAAAGAGTGGGAAGCTGCTCAGTGAGCTGCACAGTCTGGCTTGTGTTGGAATCAGGTTCCACCTCCGACGAGTGTCGAATCTGAGATCCCTGTGGAGCAGAGAGGAGACAGTGATGGTTACATGAGCACACCAGGGGAGCCCCAAACAAACACACACGCACACACACACACATGCTGTACCCAAGGACGAGCACTCAAAGCACATGCACACAAAGACAGCATACACACACACTTGCCCAGAGGCCACAGCTGTGCTCTTTGCACCCTGGCTACTCATTCCATCAATTAACCTATATACTGTACGCTCTGCATAATAACAGCTAGCATGAACAAACAACACAACTTGTCAGCCCAGAGCCACCACATGGCCCTGTTCCTGCAGAGGAGCACATGCTTGCTAAGCGGGCAGAGACACATTCACACTTTACAATGACCAACATCTCCGTTCATCCTGTTCAACACACTCAACTGAATCGCGTCCCAAAAGGTGCTGGTTTTAGCCTCGTAAACCACATTGTCTTTTCAGCCACTTTTCCACACTGCGAAACAATCACGTGGAGCACTTCCAGACGAGCGTAGCGAACACAGCCAGGGGGCTGCTGCATCGTGCCGTAGTGCTGTGACCCTGCAATACGATCCGCTGCCTCTCTCGCTCCCTGCGGACCGCTACCTTGTAGCATTAGCAAGTATCTAGCAGAGAAGTGACCAGCACAGCGCTTCTCCTCCTCGCGTGTAAAACAAGAGGTGATGACTCACTCTTTATGGTGAAGGTCACCTGCACACACACACACACACACACACACACATATCTCTCTCTCTCTCTCTCTCTGTCTCTCTCTCGATGTCTCTCTCTCTGTCTCCTTTATGATGACATCACATGATAGGACCAGCCCCCCCCCCCCCCCTCCGCACCTAACAGTTTCATGAAGCACGCGTCATCGATCACACTGCCCCTACTCCCTCCCCCATGAAGCAAATCAGTAAATCCCATAGATTAGATGATGTATCTCCTGTGATCCAGCCCACCAAATCAATAACCTAATACTGTATACGCAAGCAGGTGTATTTTTAGATCCTCTTGCTTACTTTTTTCCCGAAAAGGTCCACAACCTGCAGGCTTATCTGGTCCGCAGTGTTGTATAGTCTATCCAACACCTTCAGTGCTAATTAAACTCGGTTCTTGCTGGTTCACAACTCAATTCAGCTGACATTAAAGAGACGGTTCCCCTTTGGGGAACATCTTTAGAAAACGTCTGTCTGCGTTCTCCTCACGTGGTTTCCGTTCCTTAATCCCTCACTTCGTCCTTCCTCCCTTGCCTGGGTTTTGCCTTAAGGGGGCTTTTAGCCTGTGAATGCAGCCAGCTGTGCAGGTGCAGGCAGCCAGGGACCTGTCCTTTTCTGATCTCCTCTCCTCCAATCTCCCTCCTGTAGCTGGTGTCTACAGAGACCCCATACTGCAGCATTCCTCCCACCTGCAGCACCCTCTCTCTCTCTCTCTCCCTCCCTCCCCCGTCCCCTCTCTCTGCACTGTGATTAAACACTTCTTCTGTCTCCTTTCGCTGAAGGGGGAAAGTAGAGGTGAGAAGAGTGAGACAGCCAAGGGGAGAGAAAGACTGAGTGAAAGAGAGCGAGGGAGGGAGGCAGGAGAATGAGAGAGAGACAGGCACAGTGGGGGAGAGAGAGACAGATACAGTGGGGGAGAGAGAGACAGATACAGTGGGGGAGGGAGAGACAGGCACAGAGGGAGAGAGAGAGACAGATAAAGAGGGGGAGAGAGAGACAGATAAAGAGGGGGAGAGAGAGACAGGCACAGAGGGGGAGAGAGAGACAGGCACAGAGGGGGAGAGAGAGACAGATAAAGAGGGGGAGAGAGAGAGAGATACAGAGGGGGAGAGAGAGAGACAGATAAAGAGGGGGAGAGAGAGACAGATAAAGAGGGGGAGAGAGAGACAGATAAAGAGGGGGAGAGAGAGACAGATAAAGAGGGGGAGAGAGAGAGATACAGAGGGGGAGGGAGAGACAGATAAAGAGGGGGAGAGAGAGACAGATAAAGAGGGGGAGGGAGAGACAGATAAAGAGGGGGAGAGAGAGACAGAGGTACAGTGGCTCAGTGCATGCGCAATGATGAATGAGCTTCTTAAAGGTCTCTAACTTTCTCTGTGTAGTGCAGACGCAGACAGGGAAATGGGGGCGGGGGGGGGGGGGGCGGGCGGTGCTGGTTCTTCATTAAACACTACTGCATGTTGCAGGGATATTTAATGAAATGTAATTCTATTGGATTTCACCAGCCCGAGACTAATGGAGGGCAGAGGGATCGAGGGGGATAAAGGTGGAAAGAAGAGAGAGAAAAATGGAGAGAGAATAGAAGAAGGGGGGTTGGGGGAAGGGGTTGCTGAGTCCATCTCTAGGCAACCTGTAATGATTTCACTTCCTCAAAGGAGACATGCACACAAAGACTGCCCTGTGGTGCTCACGTCACATCAGAACCCACAGCATTGTAGCCTTTTTCATTTACAAAGCCGGCATTCAAAAACACCTTTTCCCTGGTCTCATGCCTGAGGAGTTTCCCTCAGATATTGGAAGAGAATCAATCGTTTTTAGATAAGCAATTTATATATATTTCTTTTTTTTTGGGGGGGGGGGATCAATAAGGGATAGCGTTAGCAACAGCAAGTTGGTTCTCTTCAGATTTTTGAAGCACTTGGAGTGCAGTCCTTGTCTCTCTTCCCGCCTTCCACATGGAGCATAATCACAGACCCAGAGAGGAATACCCACTAACGTTCACATCAAACCAACACAATGATAGTGAGCTCATCTAGCAGCAGGCAGTAGGTGTTTACATATTCCGCCTGTGTATAATCTGTGTCTGCAGGCTGAGATCAGCCCAGCTCCACGCTGGAAATGTTTATGGTGTCAGCTTCTCCAGCCTGTCTCCCCATTAAAGGGAGATCAAAGCCCGGGCTTGTAATCTCCAGCGGAGATTGTGTCTGTGTCTGACGAGCTTCTGTTCCCCCTCGTCGGATCTCGAGTCCGACCCCAGCGATTCCTCCCCCCCCCCCGCCCCCCTGGAGGGTGACGCACGACTAGATGCGACCGACACTAATGGCTTCCTCTCCTTGCAGAAACGTCATAATGCCGACAGTGTCGTCAACAGGAAAGAATGTCAAGGTAAATGTGTCTGGGCCGTGTCGTAGACGTACTGTAGCGCACACGCATCCGCAAGCACTGGCCACACATTCACATGTGTATTAGACAGGTGAACAGCCAAGATGGTGTCTTATTGTGTCATAACGCTTCTCTGCCTCTTGTCTCTCTCTCTTCTCCTTAGTACTAAGGAATGGTGCCTGGGAAATCGTACACTGGGAAAAGGTATGTTACCAAACTGCAGTCTCATGTCCGAACATCAGGAGAGGGATGTTCCTGGAGGGGTGTTCATCAACCAGAGCCACAAACAGATGTGAAAGTGTGAAAGCTGCCGACTAGGAATCACACGCGTGTGCACATATACATACTCACACATGAAGACACTCACACATGTTCACACATTGAACCCTCCCCCCCCCCCCCCCCCTCCTCCTCATAACCACCCGTTTGTTTCCTGTCAGCATCCAGCCACTAATGAACCCACTGCGTCCGTGTGGACAGTGAGAAGAAGGCTATGCCCGGAGATAGAGAACATCTTTTCCCCTGTGCTTCCAAAGCGCCAACTTAATTACTGTGTCAAAAGGGAAGGAAAAAAATGCAGCCGTAAAAGTGCATTGAAGAGATTGGGGGGGGGGGGTCTATTAATAGCCCCTGGAGTGAGTCGTTAGAAAGCACATGCCTTTAGCCACGCAACCTGTTCCTCTGTTCATCTGAAGATGGGGGAGGTGAGGGCATGAAAGGCCAAATACACATTAAAAAGATTTACCCTCTGCAATATCTGGCCAGGTCCAGAAACAGGCTTTCGAAGCTGAGCATCATCAATCATTTAGTGGCAGTCGTAAATATATTGTCATTTCAAGTGGGGAGGAGGTTTTTGCCCTTTGTCACCATTACTGTGAGGAATTTTCTTGGATATTGCAGATTGTGAATAATGAATGTTTCTGCATCTCAGATCATGCATATTGTAGAAGCTCTGTCCTTCTGCTGTGTGTCTGGAGTCTCTCTCCAGCACTTATCTCTCACAATAAGAGCTTTTCACACTAAATGACCAGAGAGTGTACAGTCAGGTTAATGGTGTTGCAGCTGGCATAACTTACGATGGAGAAATATAACTTGATGAATTTCCACTGTTAGATAGCTCGGGTACGAAATGGTCATCGATGCCACGTCGCCTACATCCTTTGATCGCTTCCCAGACATAAAGTATTTCAGTGCAAACGGGGATACATATTCATTTGTTGTTGATGAACCCCCCCCAAAAAACTCAGTAACATGAATTTACAGTACGTTTTTAATTTTCTGTCCCTCATGTTAGCTCTGTCACTGGCACCAGCTGTACCCACCAATAACCAGTTGATTTTTTCCAGGTAGTGGTGGGAGATATAATTACAGTAAATGGCACAGATTACATACCTGCGGATGCTATCCTCCTATCATCCAGGTAGAGGAGGGTCTCACCACCCACCCACAGCCAGGGGACAACCCTCCGTCTCCCCCCTCTCCTCCTCTGTCTTCATCCCTCTCTGAGGAAGTGATGCTGGTGCCCAATTAAGAGATGACATGAAGTGTATGGAACTCTGTCATGGTTTCTGCTCTGGTGACGTGCTGGCTGTTGTGAACGTTGCTCTCTGTAGCCTTTCCCACAGCCTAATGCCACAGTGAGTTGTGAGGCAGATTTCGAACGGGACCCATCACCTCTTTCAGACAGTGTAGCTGCCGTGTGTATTGAACTATGACTGACCAGACGTGTGCCTCGCTTCCATGACCCTATCAAAACCTGTTTGGACCAGGTCGCTTTTGTTTCGCTGAACGACGTCACACTAGCTTTTGAAGGCTTTCGTTCATTTCCTGCGCAGATAACAAAAAGCTCGAACGAGCCCCCAGGCTGAAGTCAACTTCTGCTGTTTCACTGTTAGAGACGCAGTTGCAGGAACCGGTTTATAGCCTGCCTTCAACTAGTCTGTGGCTAATAAAAATAGATACTGCTCATACCGTTGATATATCCCCTGTGTGGGTCATACTATTTGCACTGCGTGTTGTTGCTGTGAATTACCCCATTCAGTTTTTATAACCTTGTCCAAACGTGTTTTGAGTACGGCCAGATGATCAGCCAGACCTGCCATTCATGCTAACGGGTGCATTGTGCAATTTCTCTCCCCTGCTGTTAAAGGGTTCTGCTTTTTTTCCTTCCTCCCTGTTGATGTTTGTTCTGTTCCTCTCCCTCCATGTCTTGCTCGTCTCCCTCTCATCCTCCCCTGTGCGTGTGACCATCTTGCTCCCCACCCCCCCTGCTGGTGCATGGTGGGTAAAATCAGGTGGCTGTTGGGGAGGTAGTAAAAGCGGCCAATGGGGATCACCTCCCGGCTGACCTCGTCATCCTCTCGTCCAGGTCAGGAAACTTCTGCGCCAGAGTGCATGATGGGAAGGGGGGGCATGTAGGACCTTTTGTGTTTCCGCTCAGGTTTCTGCTAAATATTTAATTTTCAAGTCTGTAGACAGGAAGCACTCTGATTATGTTGGTAAAAGTCAGATTGAAATGCTCGGGGTCAGTGGACACAAGGTTGACTTCTTAGCATTCTTTGTTTTGGTTAGTGAGTAATTTTTTTCCACTCTGAAAAGTGGAATTCTATTTTTAATTCATATTTTTCCATGGTGGACCCCCACATACTTTCAAGGCAGAGCCTAGATATAGACCATGTGAGACTTGAGATAGGGACTTCTAGATCTGCTGTGTATACATGCTCCTCACTGTGCATGCACGTAACTTGCATGCAGACACATTTCAAGCTCATTGAAACACATGGTAGCAGACATGCAGTGGGACCTCCTCCTCTCTAGAGCATGTACTGTATGCAGATCTTTCACTTTTGGCTAATATGTGGCACATAGATACTCAGACCAGTGTTTTGTCACTGTTATTGGCTTTGGAAAAGCTTCCTTGGCCATCCATACTGAGCAACTTGCTTTTCTCAGGATAGAAAATCCCTTATTGGCACCCAATGGCTCAGCTTGAGTGCCCAGGCCTTTTTGATTTTCTTTTACCCCACACTGATGTATTTATTTATAATTTTTTGGACAGCCCTTGGCCTACATAAATCATCCTATTCAAAGAGCAGCTAAGCAGCGGCCCGTCCCACCTTAAGCCCCAGCACGCTCTGGAACTCTGTCCCTGTGCCCAGTATCTGTCCAAGGCCCATTTGTCTGCTGTGGTTGTAGCCCTTGCTCTCTGCACTCTCTCTCTACCTCTCTCTCTCTCGCTACCTCTACCTCTCTCTACCTCTCTCTCTCTCTCTCTCTCTCTCTCTCTCTCTCTCTCTACCTCTCTCTCTACCTCTCTCTCTCTACCTCTCTCTCTCTACCTCTCTCTCTCTACCTCTCTCTCTATACCTCTCTCTCTCTCTATACCTCTCTTTCTCTCTCTGGCATGTTGTGTACAGTAGCTTCCCCTGAAAGACAACTGAATTCAAGGGCAGCTGCAAACAGAGATGTTAGCCTTATCTAACCCTGGGTGTCCCTGTTTCCAATTGGGTTGTCAAGTGGGTATTTAGACCTGCGGTTGGAATTGAACCATGAACTTTTAATGTGAACTTAGCCATTAAAACCAAAAGTTCGATTTTGATGTATTGATCAAAGGGACACCAGAGACTTTGTTTAACATCCTTATTTGCTCTGACCTTGACTTGGGTTATCTTCCCAGAATAGATTACCTCCCTGAACAAGTCAGTTCATGAATGAATGAGCATTCATTTAGTTTGCTGAAAGACTGTGTAGATGACTGTTCATCATCCACTCCAAGCTTGTCCTCCTCTCCCTCCAAACCAGTGAACCACAAGGGATGTGCTACATCGAAACCTCCAACCTGGACGGAGAAACCAACCTCAAGATCCGACAGGTGATGACTCCTACCTCTCTATTGGTGGACTCTGGTCAAACCGAAATCTGATTGGGGTGGCTGATCTGCAGTGAACTTGTGTGTGTGTGTGTTTCTACAGGGGCTCCAGATCACCTCGGAGATCAAGGACATTGACAGCCTGATGCGTCTCTCCGGCCGCATGGAGTGCGAGAGCCCCAACCGCCATCTGTACGAGTTTGTCGGCAACATCCGTCTGGACGGACACAGGTGGGACTTGGCTCTGGGCGTGTGGCTTCCTGCTGCTGGCCAGGCAGCTGCTGCAGACAGCTTAGGGCCAGTAGGAGCTGGGCCGGGGGCCAGCCTCACTGAATCACATGCTTTTTCAGAATATTTAATCTCTTCACTGAACAAATACAAGCACCTGGTTTAGGTTTATGTGTTTTTATTTAGGACCTTAGCCTTGTTTTGTAATAAACTGTTATGTACATTTCTGTTACGGCTTCGTCATTTTATATTTGGCAGTTATGTCCTGGCTATCGAATCTGATATGTGTGGGCATAATCCAGATATTAACTCTATTTTTGCACATTCTCAGAAATCACAGCACAGGGTTTAACTGGCATGCATTTAACTGAAGCCACAGTCAGTAGACAATGTACCACTGTCCATCAACCTTATCCGAGTTGTGTTTTCTCAAATCCAGCACCAGCAGTCTGGGTCCAGACCAGATCTTACTGCGGGGAGCACAGTTGAGGAACACACAGTGGATCCATGGCATAGTGGTCTACACAGGGCATGACACCAAACTTATGCAGGTGAACTCCCATCTCTCCATATCAACTTTGGTCTCTAGTGCAAGAGACACACCCTCCTCTATCCTGCAGAAATATCCGGAACACTGAACTAAAACAAACCTCATTCTCATAAACAAAAACAATGTTCATAACGACTGTCTCTCCAACTTGCTTGTTTCTGCTGTGGTGACTAGCAGCCTTCTGTCATCCTCTGTCCAGAACTCCACTCGTCCTCCTCTGAAGCTGTCGAACGTGGAGCGCATCACCAACTTCCAGATCTTGGTCCTGTTTGGCTGCTTGCTAGCCATCTCTCTGGTGTGCTCCATAGGACAGACCATCTGGAAGTACCAGTACGGCAATGCTGCCTGGTACATGGACCTGAACTGTAAGAGAGCCGGCTGATCCCCCTCCACATATAGATAGAGATATTCCACATATTTTGTCTCACTTGTCACCTTGTCCGCTTAATTCTTCGTTGTTTTGAGTTACCTCAGTTAATGTCAGTGTGTTTTGTTTCTTTTTTACGTTGCCTCTGTTAAAGTATGTATCGTAACACAAGTGAAATATGTGGCAATTGGGAATTTCCTAATTCCCTGTAAACGTAATGAAAGTTGTGACATGCATAGCCATGTGATGTGAATGATGAAGGAGAAATGGTTGAATATCACTGCGCTGCTGGACATTTTGGTTTCCTTTCTAACGTTCTGTTTGATTTTTTTGTTTTCTTTGTTGTTGTCGTTTTTTAACAGCTCCAGGTAACAACCATTTAAAAGCCTTGGCCATCTGTGAATGACCCTCCCTTACTAACCCCTAACTGAAGCTCTGCCTTTGCTAAGCAAATGAAGCCCCCCCCATCCTTAGTCCCCCCCACCCCCACCTCACCCTTTCTCTACCCCATAATGGTGTCCCTCCTCTATATGGGCCCTTGCAATGGATACCTCAGACACCAGCGATACGACCATAGGTTATACCCTCCAGCTATCTTACACTATACTCTCTTTTAGTTGTTTTTAGTGCCTGATTCAAACAGTGTTCCTTCCGTTTCTCCCATCTCGTGTGGCGTGTTTTAAACTCTCTGCAAACACAGGCCTCAGACCCTTTACCTCCCACTGTCCCCTTCTAGAACAAAGCAAAACAAATATTAATCATACATTTAAAAAAAGCCTCTTTCACCACAACCGAACCAGGGCACTTCCTGTCTGCTCTGTGTCTGTGAGGCAGATGACATTGCACTCAGGAAGCTTCCCTCAGCCAGGCAGCTCCTCCTGATGTGTTTGCCACCGAGGCTCAGTGCAGCCCAGGGGGGCGAGGGTTGACATTTTCTAAATGCCTCCGCTGCCTCGTTTTGTTGTGTTGATATTTTCCAGTAGACAGAGCAAGATGCAAAAAAAAAAAAAAAAAACGTGCTCCAAGATTAACATGCACATGTAGAAAACATCCACATCTAAAATAGGAAGTTCCCATGTCACATACACAGCTGTTGACAAGCAGATCATACAATGTCCACAGCCTTATGTAAAGGCTAGTAAACATCCCCTTAAAGACCATTAAAGGATCCGCTGGCATTTGTCCTTTACAAAAGATCTTTGCGATGTAGTGTCTTTTGTGATGACGCTCTGGGCCTTGTTTGCAAACTGTTTGAAGCCGTCCCTCCAGCCATCACTCTGTACTCTATAGGCCTGTGTGGGAGGGGTTGTGTCCTTACCAACATCAGCTTGTTTTATGACTTACCCTGTCCCCTCTTCCATGACGCTACTGTACCTAGTCCAGTTGGCTCCTCAAACTGTCTGTGCCAGAGCATTCAGCCCACAGCTCAAACCTCCACACAGTACTCCTGTGTGTTGTAGTGAACACGGGGGAAGGTGAGTCATAAAGCAGGCGTCCATTTTGAGACTGGTTGTATGTCTTTTATTAAAGGGGGGGATGAGACTCGGTCCACTGCAGATTATCCAACCTGTGACAAAAGAGAGAGGTGGCAAATGATCCCCCATGCGTAGATCCTCCCCTCAGTGCCACGCCCTTCCTCCGTGTCCCTGGTGTTGCACCTCGACACCTGTCGTCTCACGCGGACCGACGGACCAATGTCCAGACGCACGGCGAGGCGAACAGTGGGGGTGCCCCGAACTCCGCCACACATCAAGCAACATGACCCACGTGTCAGAGAGATCTGGGATTATGCACACAAGATGAATAATTCATGTGACTTTGTCCCAGCGCAGGGCTGACATTAGTCTTAGCTGGCGTCCTTCCCAGTTTAAAGATCTTAAACACCCTACCGCTATGTAGATTGACTTAGAAAAATGGGTGGCGGCCATTTGTTATGCATTCACACCGCCTGCTACATCTCACTGTCGGTTAAAGCCATGTCCACTAAATAGCAGGTAGCTGAGTGGTTATTTTTTTTTCTGGATGGTTCCGTTTTTGCTGACTGTTTGTGTCTGCGAAACGCTGACCTCGCACTGCACCTGTTAACCCACAGCGCAGTGTGTGTGTGTGCGCGTGTCAACCTTTGTTCGTGATGCCGTCCCCTAGAAGTCGTCAGACGTTGCGGCTGCTCTTTCGCTAATGTTTAGATGTGCTCGTCTCCTCTAGAGTTGGGGTACGCATGATGCAGCAGATCCGCCACCCTCGCAGCAGCCTACTCAGATGTGATGTTAGGAGTCAAATTGGTTTTAAAGTAATAACGTGGAGATAGGGTTGAGTCGTGGCTTGTGCATGTCTGGGTTTGTTGTGATTGACTTGCCGTTTGCTGATCTGATCTCAACCCAATCCCCTCCTAGAATAAGCGTCGCCGACAACAACCCCACAAACGCCAGAAAAAGGAAGCCGACTTTCTCGACACAAATATCCAAATCAAAGCCCTCCACCCTCTCTTTTCCACTGGTTGTTGGTTGGGAATGTGCTTTGGACCGAACCCTTCTCCTTTTGTCTTGAGAACATCCCAACACGTTTGTCTCCCCCCCCCCTCACCTCGGGCAAGCACCCCCTCCACTGTGTGTGCGGTCGTTCAAATAGCAGTAGCCTCCATCCCGCCGCCTCTTTCTACTATTTATGTTTTGCAACCATTCTGTCACGGGGAAGGGTCTCCACCTGCTATGCTAGAGGGGGAGAACGCTTGGGTAGAGGAAGGTCACTCTTGCCAATTCCCCGCAAGCTGAGGAAAGGTAATCCGCATCATCATGAGGGGTTTGTGTGTGTGTGTGAGCTGCGAGTGTCCGGGGGTCGGGTGGGGTGGTGGTGGATGTCTCCTTTTGATGGGTTTGCTTCATTTCATCACAGATGGGTGGGGGGAGGTGGGGGGAGGTGGGGGGAGGTGGGGGGAGGGGGTAGAGAGCTTTGCGGACATCATTGCCTGGGATCATGCTGGACGTCAAGGCGGCTGCTCAGGCATTACATGGCCGAGATCTGTCCCTCAGAGGCTCCCTAGGACCTCCTCAAACGCGGGACACCAATTGGGCATGTGATCAATTCAGTGGTGAGACGACCAGGTGGGGTGGAAGAGACACTCTCCCAGCTGATGCTCAACGTGGGCTCGACATGGTGTGGACGTGGGGAGAACGTTGGGCATCAGATGGGACTAGCTTTGGGCATATTCACCTTCCCGATGATCCCCCCTGGGGCTCTCACAAACGTCTGTCTGTTGCTCCTTCTCTCCCCCCCCCCCCCCTCCCAAACTTGTTGACCCCCCCCTCCCCGACAGATGGAGGCGCTGCCAATTTTGGCCTCAACTTCTTGACCTTCATCATCCTGTTCAACAACCTGATTCCCATCAGTCTGCTGGTCACTCTGGAGGTCATCAAGTTCACCCAGGCCTTCTTCATCAACTGGGTGAGTGAAGGACCTCCAGTTTACTTTAGTGCTGTCTGATGAAGAACAGGACATGCCATCGATTTTTTGCTGAATTTTTAACTCTGTAGAAGGGAGTTTTGCAGTCAATTTGAGTCCATTTGAGAAAGCTGGATTCTGGGAAGATCCAAACTGTCAGGTCAAGTTGGTCAAGTTTATCTTGACTGGTCTCAGTTGGTCAACAGTTTTATCACCAACTGAAATGACTAAAAGTACTCAAATTCTGCTCCAGGACACAGACATGCTGTATGAACCCACCAACACACCTGCCATGGCCCGCACGTCCAACCTGAATGAAGAGCTGGGACAGGTAACTCACCTCAAACACAGCTAACAACCCACCACCACTTACACTGCCGCTACACATTACCAATACAGCACCACTCACCTTGAATAGGGAATATGTCGTGATTTACCTGCATATAAATCTGGAGCCTGAATACGAACAAAACAGGCTGATGCAACAAAAGGACCGACCCCCCCCCCCCCCCCTTTCTGACTCTTCCACAGGTGAAATACATCTTCTCGGACAAGACCGGGACCCTGACCTGCAACGTGATGCAGTTCAAGAAGTGCACCGTCGCTGGTGTAGCCTATGGGTGAGTCCAGCCTACACCCCCCCCCCCCCCCCCCCCCCTCACCACTAACTTGTTCCCCCCCTCCCCTCCCTGGATGTGCCCCCAGTCACCTTCATTAGCTGCAGAGTGTACAGAGTACATCTGGCGCCCCTGTCTTCTCCCCAGCCTGCTCGTTAGCAGTCGCATCACTGCTCCTCCCCCCCAACACACACTATAAATAACGGCAGGACACACATTCGCACGCAAAGACACTTTTTTGGTGTGTGTGTGGCTCAGGGACCGTTTCTTTGAGGAGTTGAGGGAGAATGTTCCAGAGCGTCTTTCTTTCGATTTTTTTGTAATTCTCTCTTTGGGTGAGTCACTGTAGAGCTCCCATACGTGATGTCCTGTTTCTCTAATGGGAGCCTGGTTACGAGTAATGTGATGATGCACATCGAGGATGATGGTTTTGAAAGTCTGTTTGCATGTAATTCAAATATTCGCAGCACCACTGGCAATGGTCACTCTAAAACAACAAGCCATTGCTGTCGCACAGATATCCTTCCCAGTTAGTTCATGTCACACTCAAAACGAAGAGATGGGTTTATCTTCATCCCATTAAGGCTTGACATTTACTTCAGTCGGTCCTTAATGAATTTGTTTTATCCCTTCAGTTTATTTCTGAACGTTGCTAATTTCCCCCAAGGCTGTGCTGAGAGAGAGAAGAGGACTGTGTGAGGAGCTGGGAGGATCTGTGTGGAGCCTCAGCATGACAGAACATGATTAATCCCGTTAGGATTCAATTAAAAACACTATTGATGAAGTGCAGGCTGAGGGACAAGGAAGCCGGTTTCAGCCGAGCCGAAGGCTCTGACAGGCTTTCAATGGAAGCCCACAGAAGCACAGTGATGATGGATCCACTAGGTTTTGCTCCAGTCGACGATATGACAGTGTAGTTCCACGTATGCCCTGTAAATTTGTCACCGGTGACACGAGAGTCCCAGACTAGCCGTTTCGTCTAGAGGCCCAGGGCCGTTCCAAGCCACACGTCCTGGTTTGGGCCTGGAAGTCCCATATCTGTGGGAGAACTGGGGCAGAACACTTTGAGACTCCTCCCTCCATCTAAACCCCAGGCAGATGTCTGGATCGCGATACGGGCCTTTGGATCTCTGGAAAACGAGGTCTCCCTCTCATGTCTCTCATGAATATGGATGGGTGCTTCACTGTCATCGAGGAGAGCCTTGGCTTCAGATGAGCCGCGGGGTCTTTGATGCGGGGATCCCTCTGAGTCTCCTGAGCGCGTGCGCTCCCTGACTTCCTGTCCTCCCACACCTTCTGACACGGACCTCCTGGGGGGGACATCGTTTAGGAGCGCCGCTCAGACGACTGTTTCATGAGGAAGACGAGCGGAGTTCAACGCAGTCTGTTCTGGAGCAAGCCAGGAAACTGATAAGGGACAGAGGTCATGATGTTGGGTTGGGATGGAACAGGACTGTAGTGGAGGCTGGTGGCATTATGCCTCTTTGAACGCCCCTCTCACAGCCGAACCTAATTCAGTTGAGATTGTTGAATACACAACTCTCATTTAAACGTGAGATTATGCATTGTATATATATGTATACGTGTGTGTGTGTGTCGTCGTCGTCGTCATCTGCCGCTTGTCCGGGGATCGGGTCGCGGGGGCAGCGACCTAAGCAGGGAGGCCCAGACTTCCCTCCCCCCGGCCACTTCCGCCAGCTCTTCCTGGGGGACCCCAAGGCGTTCCCAGGCCAGCTGAGAGTCCCTCCAGCGTGTCCTGGGTCTTCCCCGGGGCCTCTTCCCAGTGGGACGTGCCCGGAACGCCTCAACAGGGAGGCGTCCAGGAGGCATCCTAATCAGATGCCCGAGCCACCTCAGCTGGCTCCTCTCGACGCGGAGGAGCAGCGGTTCTACTCTGAGCCCCTCCCGGATGACCGAGCTTCTCACCCTATCTCTAAGGGAGAGCCCGGACACCCTACGGAGAAAGCTCATTTCGGCCGATTGTATTCGCGATCTCGTTCTTTCGGTCACTACCCATAGTTCGTGACCATGGGTGAGGGTAGGAACGTAGATCGACTGGTAAATAGAGAGCTTCGCCTTTCGACTCAGCTCCTTCTTCACCACGACGGACCGATGCAGAGCCCGCATCACTGCGGACGCCGCACCGATCCGCCTGTCGACCTCGCGCTCCATTCTTCCCTCACTCGTGAACAAGACCCCGAGATACTTGAACTCCTCCGCTTGGTTCAGGATCTCCTCCCCGACCCGGAGATGGCACTCCACCCTTTTCCGGTCGATTACCATGGCCTCAGATTTGGAGGTGCTGATTCGCATCCCAGCCGCTTCACATTCGGTTGCGAACCGCTCCAGTGAGAGCTGAAGGTCACGGCCCGATGAAGCCAACAGGACCACATCATCCGCAAAAAGCAGCGACCCGATCCTGAGGTCACCAAACCGGACCCCCTCAACACCCTGGCTGCGCCTAGAAATTCTGTCCATATAGGTAATGAACAGAATCGGTGACATAGGGCAGCCCTGGCGGAGTCCAACCCTCACCGGAAACAAGTTCGACTTACTACCGGCAATGCGGACCAAACTCTGGCACCGGTCGTACAGGGACCGGACAGCCCCGATCAGGAAATCCGTTACCCCGTACTCTCGGAGCACCCCCCACATGAGCCCCCGAGGGACACGGTCGAACGCCTTTTCCAAATCCACAAAACATGTGTAGACTGGTTGGGCGAACTCCCATGTACCCTCCAGGACTCCGCGGAGGGTATAAAGCTGGTCCACTGTTCCACGGCCAGGACGAAAACCACATTGCTCCTCCTGAATCCGAGGTTCGACAATCCGACGGACCCTCCTCTCCAGGACCCCTGAATAGACTTTCCCAGGGAGGCTGAGGAGTGTGATCCCCCTAAAGTTGGAGCACACCCTCCGGTCCCCCTTTTTAAAGAGGGGAACCACCACCCCGGTCTGCCAGTCCAGAGGCACTGTCCCCGATGTCCACGCGATGTTGCAGAGTCGTGTCAACCAAGACAGCCCTACAACATCCAGAGCCTTAAGGAACTCCGGGCGGACCTCATCCACCCCAGGGGCCCTGCCACCGCGGAGCTTTTCAACCACCTCGGCGACCTCAGCCCCAGAGATAGAAGGGCCCCCCCCGATGTCCCCAGACTCTGCCTCCACGTCGGAAAGCGTGTTGGTGGAATTAAGGAGGTCTTCGAAGTATTCCTTCCACCGATCCAGGACGTCCCCCGTCGAGGTCAGCAGCGCACCATCCCCACCGTATACAGTGTTGACAGAGCACTGCTTCCCCCTCCTGAGCCGCCGGATGGTGGTCCAGAACCTTTTTGAAGCCGTTCGGAAGTCATTCTCCATGGCCTCGCCGAACTCCTCCCATGCCCGGGTTTTTGCCTCCGCGACCGCCAAAGCCGCGTTCCGCTTGGCCTGCCGGTACACATCAGCTGCCTCTGGAGTCCTACCAGCCAATAAAGTCCGATAGGCCTCCTTCTTCAGCTTGACGGCATCCCTCACCTCCGGAGTCCACCACCGGGTCCGAGGGTTACCGCCGCGACATGCACCGACCGCCCTGCGGCCGCAGCTCCGGTCAGCCGCTTCAACAATGGAGGCCCGGAACATGGCCCATTCAAACTCAATGTCCCAGGCCCCCCCCGAGACATGATCGAAGCTCTCCCGGAGGTGGGAGTTGAAGCTCCTTCTGACAGAGGGTTCCGCCAGACGTTCCCAGCAGACCCTCACATTACGTTTGGGCCTGCCAGGCCTGACCGGCGTCCTCCCCCACCATCGAAGCCAACTCACCACCAGGTGGTGATCAGTTGACAGCTCCGCCCCTCTCCTCACCCGAGTGTCCAAGACATGCGGCCCCAAGTCCGATGACACGACTACAAAGTCGATCATCGAACTGAGACCTCGGGTGTCCTGGTGCCAGGTGCACATATGGACACCCTTATGCTTGAACATGGTGTTCGTTATGGACAAACCGTGTCTAGCACAGAAGTCCAACAACAAAACACCACTCGGGTTCAGATCGGGGGGGCCGTTCCTCCCAATCACGCCCCTCCAGGTCTCACTGTCATTGCCCACATGAGCATTGAAGTCCCCCAGGAGGACGAGGGAATCCCCAGGAGGAGCGCTTTCCAGCACCCCCCCCAGAGACTCCAAAAAGGGTGGGTACTCTGAGCTGCCGTTTGGTGCATAAGCACAAACGACAGTGAGGACCCGTCCCCCCACCCGAAGGCGGAGGGAGGCTACCCTCTCGTCCACCGGGGTGAACCCCAATGTACAGGCGCCGAACCGAGGGGAAACCAGTATTCCCACCCCAGCTCGACGCCTCTCACCAAGGGCAACTCCAGAGTGGAAGAGAGTCCAGCCCCTCTCAAGGAGACTGGTTCCGGAGCCCACGCTGTGCGTCGAGGCGAGGCCGACTATATCTAGCCGGAAACTCTCTACCTCGCGCACCAGCTCAGGCTCCTTTCCCGCCAGCGAGGTGACGTTCCATGTCCCTAAAGCTAGCTTTTGCAGCCGAGGATCGGACCTCCAAGGCCCCCGCCTTCGGCCGCCGCCCGTCTCACACTGCACCCGACCCCCATGACCCCTCCTGCGGATGGTGAGCCCACTGGAAGAGGGTCCCACGTTGTCTCTTCGGGCTGTGCCCGACCGGGACCCATGGGAAAAGGCCCGGCCACCAGGCGCTCGCCATCGAGCCCCACCCCCGGGCCTGGCTCCAGGGGGGGGCCCCGGTGACCCGCTTCCGGGCAGGGGCAACTGAGAACCATTGTTGTATTTCTTCATGGTTGGTTTTTTGAGCCACGCTTTGTCTGGTCTTTCACCTGGAACCTGTTTGCCTTGGGTGACCCTACCAGGGGCATGAAGCCCCCGACAACATAGCTTCCAGGATCACTAGGACACGCAAACCCCTCCACCGCGGTAAGGTGGTGACTCAAGGAGGGGTGTGTGTGTGTGTATGTGTATATATATACACGTGTGTGTGTATGTGTATATATATATATATGTGTAGAGTAAATACTGTATTCACAAGCATATCTAAGATGACAAGCACAGATCAACAGAGAAGCCGTCCATCCTCGGCGTCTTTCAGCTCCAGTAGAGCTTCTTCAAGGCCCAGTCACACTGGCTGGCCTCAGACGTCTCCAGTCTGGCTGGGTGCTGCTGGTCCAGGGATGCCCATGCCCCCAGGAGCCTGGAGACACGTGACAATAACAGAGCCCCGGGGCTCATCACTGGCTCTCCTGTGCCAAACCCCCCTGCGGTCCCTCCCCCCCCCCCATCCTCCTCACCACCTATTAAGTAGTGCAGTAATTAATGAAGTCATCCCTAAGGGTGGAGACGTGAATGAAATCCAGAGGGATGGAGATGCTCTGTAGGCTAGCGGTGCTGGGCCTGCCTCTACTGGCCCAGATGGATTGTGGGTAAAGGCTTTACCGTAAGACGCTAGATATGGTGATGTGGATGAGGCTCTATGAAAGCGCTTGATGGAGCTGCAGTCCTTTGTGAAGAGAGATCCAAGACTGGGAGTTGTATGGATTGACAGGCCAGCACATCCAGCCATGTACCACAGTAGACGACATCCAGGCAGTGCCGATACCTCTCCTATATAACAAAGGCCCCGGACTGTAATTAGTGTGCCAGAGCGGAGATGTGAAAATAATTTGGTGGCTCGTCTTGGAGCAGTGAACGCAATGAGCACATTTAAAAATCCCAAGGGGTGGGGGGGGCTTGGGGGGGGGGGGACTTGGCAGCCATGAGCAGCACACACACACTCAGTGGATGGAGCGCTGGCTCAGGGCCCTCCATCCTTCTATCCTCTCGCCTGATAGAGGGGAACTGGAGTGGAAGCTATCCCATCTCACCCCGGTCGCTCTACTCTCTCCATTTTCAAAAAGAGCTCTCGTCTCGCTTTCCTCTGACGGCCGCCTCCCACAGCACCAAGCAAACCGCTTTTCCTCTGGTCTCCAGGCTGACCTGGACACATGGGTCAGCCGCACGTCCAGCTCCTGCCCCCCCACCCCCTCTTTGAATAACAAACCCTTCTCATGTCCAATGTGTGAGTGTGGTTAGAGCATGCAAACACAGCTGACTGTCTTCTCTGCAACGTGCTCTTCTCCACTTCACCCCACAGTCACACACCCGAGCCAGAGGAAGGTAGTTTTGCTGAGGACGACTGGTAAGATCGCTGGACACCATGGTTGTGTCTGCTCCTGCTTCTGTGATGTATTTAGTGCTGCTTGGCATTGTGGACATTGTGACTTTGAGCCCCTCTCCTCCCGGAAGAACGATCATGCATCTTTGGTGTTCCTGCTGTGGTTGTGGTGCTCATGGTTTTACTGTGCTTGGTACACTTTTTGTGTGTACACAAACATGTACATGTTGTTGACTGCTGCTCCTCAGTGCACTCATGCTGATGTTCAGGGAAAACACGTAAGAAACACGTAAGAAACTGCCTTGATGTGTGAAACTATCGTCTGATATGAATTTGCATATCAACATGTGCAGATATGTCGAATGTCATGTCTGCAGTGTGAGGAGGTGTGATCGCTTCATTATCATGCAGAACTAAAAGGACTATTTTTAATCTCTTTTCTCTTGTGCATGTTATGTTGTAAAGCACTTCAGTACGTATTATATTGTAATGATGCCAGAGCTGACGAGATGGCCCATCCCATTTTTCTCACTTCAACATTAGCCTAGCTGTTGAGATGGAGGCGTCACACATACACACACATACACACACACACACACACACCTACACGCCACACACTCACACTCCTGTGATCCAAATGCTGCTGTGTTGTGATCCACAGGCACAGCATGGGTGTGTCTCATCCATTTTGCATGGGAGATTTGGGTGTGTGTGTCTGTGTGTGTCTGTGCGTGTCTGTGTGTGTGTCTGTGTGTGTGTGTCTGTGTGTGTGTCTGTGTGTTCACACAGGCTCATTCTTGGCAGCTTCTGTTGCCAGTCTCTCAACTCATGTGAAAGCCTGTGTTTGTGCCACCTGGGGACAGGGCTGCACAGGCCTCATTTACTCTGATGTGACACATATGGACAGTTAGTTATACACTTGAACAGTGAAAGTTATTGAATTTTTCTCCCCTTTGGACTGTAGAACAAATTATGACTAGAACCAGACCAGGAAAATCATATTCCTCCCATATTAGTCTAATATAATCTGTTGCGTGCTGCAAAAAATATATATTGTCAGTCTGCAGGATGTTAAATCTTACAGCTACTGCTGCTTAGGGGGGCTCTTTTCCATCCTCTGTCTCACACTGCACTCATACAGAACAACTCCAAGTGACTTGCAACAGGGGCTTAGAGATGGCAGACGTGTAATACTTCTGCAATCTTAAAGCAATCTCACTTCTCAAGAGGGTTCCCGGCTCTCATTCTTGTTGTTTCATCATTACTTTCATTAGAATCTCTCGACGTGACATTTTTCTTTAGAATCTCTCTTTTTCCGTCTCAACACTTTCCATGTCTAAGTGTGTCCATAGCAGGCTCCCGTACTTCACTTTTCCAAGTGCGTGGACAACAAGCTCCGGTACCTCAGTTCCACCAGACACGTTAGACCCGTTCACCTCCCGTCACATATGAAGTCCGAGCGTCCGTGTTAGCGCCTGAGCGGCGGGGCGACAGGGCGTCCTCCTGTAACAGATCTGCTGAGCAGCGAGGCACGTACCGATCAAGTGCGAACAACCGTCACCCTTGTTCCCATGGTGACGGGATCCCTGCTGGCCAGCAGGTAATCAATATCTGACAGTCCTCCTCGATCAGCCTCAGCCCCTGGAATCTCATCAGGACGATGGAGCTGGACAGCAGGGCAGGGCTGCTGCAGACCAGGCTACAGGCTGACTAAGCCTCCATGGCTTTATAGACCAAGATCAGACGGCTGGGTTTTCTGTGTAAATCTAAAGGGTTTGTGGAGTTAAAACCCCGCCCTTTCCTGTATCTGTCCTCTCCGTCATTGCCTACAGTGTGTAAGACCCTCGCTCGTGTATGTTGTTTGGGTCCCCGAGTATAGATTTGTGTTTGCACAAAGCCGGGACAACAAGACAACAGCAAACCCCACCGTTGTGTAGCGCGCTCTCCTTTCTGAAACTGCAGATTCGCAAAGACACGATAAAGTCCACAAGAGAAATGCAAAACAGGATGCCATAAATGAGATCATCAAACACAATAACCGAGAAGCATTAGGTGCACCCGTGTGTGTCTGTGTCCCTGGGAAGGAGCTGTGGGGGGGCTGGAACATGGAGCAATGGCTTCCTGCTTGCACCCTGCCATATTATAATACAGGCGCGTGAGTGTGATAGATATCTCGGCTCCTCCGAAACATCTATTCTGGGTAACACATGTTGTCAGCCTCTGCCTGGGCATAATTGCATTTCTCCCAGACATCCTCCCCAAAGCAGCATTTGCTGTGGACTTCCAGGCAATATTGCAAGGTGGTCTTTAGAGTCTTAACTTTTAAGTCGGGGGGCTAGGAAGTAGGAAGACTTATTACGGTTGCTAATGACAGCCGGCTAACATTTCCACCCAGGCGTGTTCCGTGAAGGCTATATCATTTGTAGCCGGCTATTTATCAGCGAATCACCAATCGATATGTGAAGGATGTGTGGTCAGCTGTACTTAATCCTACTGGGCTGGGTGAGGACGTTCAATACATCCCTCTGTCTGCGCTGACCTGCTCCCTGTCATCCTGTTTAGTATCCACCAGGAATATACGGCCGTTCACCATAGCGTACTTTATATGCCGTTTCACCCTTACTTTTGTGTTATTGTAAATGTTTGGAAGTTATAGCCCATTCCCCTTTTATCGAGGCATGGAGTGTGTGTGTGTGTTGTGTTGTAAGACTGTTGCGAGGTCATGTAGGGGCTCCAGGAAGGGCAGGGGGCGTGCGAGGAGAAGCTGGACTGAATGAATGTTCCCATGAGATCACGAGTCATTCCGGAATCCTGGTAACCTGTGTAACCCAATAATCCCCTCCCCGTCAACCTCACACCCCCCCCCGGCCCCTTCCCACCTCATTTCTATTTCCTCTGCATCTGTTGGAAGGCCCTTCCACAGGCCTCTTGATTTCTCTCTGAGGTTGTTTCGCTGTCAACATGGGAAGAGTTGCACTGTCCGACGTCATACGGTGTAATCCTATATCTGTGCGCCAATAGTGTTTCCTCATGATCTAGTCAAGTGAAAGCCCCATGTCCAACGTCAACAACTGCTTTCCTTTCACACCTCTCTTCTTCTCCTTTCTCTCTCTCTCTCTCTCTCTCTCTCTCTCTCTCTCTCTCTCTCTCTCACTCTCTCACTCTCTCACTCTCGCTGTCCTTTCTTTTCTTCTTCACAGTCACAGCATACAGTCATCGGAGGAGGCCGGATTTAATGACCCCAGCTTACTGGAAAACCTCCAAAGTAATCACGTAAGTAACTCTCACGTCTCCCACCCCCCCCCCCCACAGGCAAGGGCTGAGTTGAGCGGTGGAGCAGGAAGTTGGAGCAGATTTGTTCAGTCATTTCCAATGCAGGTGGATTCTGGAGTGAATCCATTATGTAGCTACACTTAAGTCTGTTGACTCCAGGGTTGAGATGTTGAGGTGTTTGGGTTAAGAAACCAATAATTTTTTCTTAAGCTGTGCATTAATGCTTATTCCTTATTGCGTTTCTGTATCTCAGAGACTGTTGAAATGTTCTAGACTTGTATTTAAATCAAGCCAACTGTTCTTGATATTCCGTGCATTAGTTTGATTAAAATCTAGCTGAGAAGGTGACTAATGTTTGCCTCATATTCTGGGGTAAACACAGATGCACAAACAAGGCCTAATTATCTCATTTGAACTGGGAGGGGTAGTTTTTATTTCCATACTCTGTGTAATGCAATTAGTGGCCTACTTAAATCACGCAATCATGATTTACTCATCCAGCAAAGCTTATCACAAAACTAATCAGTGATATTTTGACAGTTACCATAATAACTTCAGAAATTCCCGTTTCACTGGCACTGTAGCAGTAGTAGCTGTTAGATTCTCAATGTACCCTTTAAAAACAATCTATTTTGTTATTTTATTACTCTCCCACAATGGACTAAGCATAGGCTAATGCTAAGTCCATTGTGGGAGAGTAGTGCCAATTTCGAGCCCTGAGCCCATCCTACAAGTACTTTTTTATTAATGGTTTAGCAATTCTCCCAGAAATCAATTAGAGAGAAATAACACGGTCCCAAAATTCGACCTTGTTGTACAAGCGTAGAAAGGGATATCCAGCTGCCACCACCTTGCACGGTGAGATCCTCAGACCCCTTGATTGATTGGTCGGTTGAGTCAGCGGGTCGGCAGACAGCGTCAGAGGCAGGATGTCACGTCTCATTACGCGCTACACGCTCGCCCGCCGAGGAAAAGTCATCCTGCTGTGATGTTTGCCGTGTTATGACACGCAGCAAACTCTCTCCACACTAATGAGTTTGGCCAAGATCCTCTTTAATTGCATATAGATACCCATGTGTCGGGCCCTAATTACAGACAAAGGGAACAAGCGGCCATTGATTAGAAACCTCCGGAAGGATTACATGAAGATTCATTTTCTGGCTTGTGGTTTTGCTAGAGTTTTATTACATATTCCTTTGGTCTGAGAAGATAATCTAGATGGATCAACTGTTCTCCCATCTCAAATGGTTGGAATGAGGCCCCTTATTGATGTTTCTAGAACTTGATCTTTCTACCTGAACCTGTTCTCACCCCCTTCTCACCTTCATCTCATGACTTCCCTTTGATGTTTCAACTCCCAAGTTGAATGTACAGACAGCGTTTGTTTTCCATCTCCGTCGGCAAGATGTTTAACGGTCCATCACTCTCTGCATTCACATCTCTTAAAGGAACAGAATAGCATTATTTTCTCCCAGGCCCATCTGTGTGTGTACATCCTGAGAGAATGGCCTTACTTAAACATGACTAATTCCTGTCATTAACAACAGTTTAGCATGGCTGGGGGCTGTTTCTGTGGAGCCATGTTGATACAGAAGCTTGCGAGGGGCTGGCGTGCAGGCGGTCTGGGGTGCAGACTAAAATAAACATTCCCTCTGGTGCTTTTCACTATCTCCTGAGTCACTGGACAAGTTCTGTGGCCGCACAGTCTCTCTCTCTCTCTCTCTCTCTCTCTCTCTCTCTCTCTCTCTCTCTCTCTCTCTCTCTCTCTCTGTGTCTCTATCTATCTCTCTCTCTCTGTGTGTCCCCGTTTCAGTGATGTATGTTTGGGCTTAGGGATGGTAAAGTAGGCGCTCGAATTGGTCTGTCCACAAGCCTCTCCCTCTCCCCTAAACTTTTTCCACACCGGTCACGTCCAATGCAATGAGTGTCCGTCACTGTTGCCGTGACACAGATTAGTGCGGCGGCCACAGTAGCTAGCCAGCGGCGCTGTATTAGCTGTCACATCTAATTGGGCTGTTGGAGCTGGTCGTAGGCGTATCGCTCCTCCTCCCGCTCTCTCCTCTTAGGTGACTGTCTCCCACTAATGTCTCTCTCTCTCAAGGGGCGCCCCGGATAGAGCACGTACCACTGTGTGCTGAGGTCTTGCCTCAGGGGCCCCGGTTCGATTCCAGCCCGGGGCCATTTCCTGCGTTATCCCTTCTCTTTCTCTCGCTGCCTTTCCTGTCTGACTCTGTCACTGTCAACAAAGAAGAAACTGACACCAAAATGAATCATCATGAAAAGAGTCACACGCTATCTCTCTCCTCAATCTCTCTCTCCTCACTCTCACTCGTCATTCGCTCACTCATTCGCTCACAAACGGCATCCTACCTGTCAGCTCAAACAGATTCATAGTGCTGGGAGACAGAGCGTTAGCTCACCCACCTGGTCAAGCCCTGTCCCTTCTCATTTAGAAAAAGCTCTTTGATTCTCCCTGACTCCTTTGTTCTCGAGCAAGGAAATGTCTTCAAAGAGCTTGTGTTACAGACCCGAGGACAATGGAATGATTAAAGCAGCCATTTGTTCTGGGGGTTACTTAACTGTGTTCTCCATATAAAAGATGCAGATGAACACAAGTCGGCATCAGAACACGAGTCAGAACTCATATGCAATTAGAAGTCGTATTCTGTCTTTGCAGAAACCCTAACTCAAAAATACAGTGGGGTGCATTGAACTACCCCAGTGTGATGAGATCTCAGCGTTCCTCTTTTCAGTCTAGTCATGAACAGAGTATGATTAACATATGAGGCCTTCTGACCAGCCCTACTGTAGCTCCACACCGCACAGCTGACTAGCCCAGCCAGCCGTGTTTCTTGTTGCCTGTAATCAAGCGAGCGTCAGCATGCAGCATAACTTTGTATCAGAGGTGAGGCTGCTGCACAGTCATCACAAAGGAGTTGTTATTAATGATATTTACTGACGGTGTCCTCCATTCCCTTATGTTCTTCCTCTATCTCTCTCTGTCACTCTCTCCCTCTTCCCTCCCTCCCTCCCTCCCTCCCTCCCTCCCTCCCTCTGTCCCTCTCTCTCTCTCTCTCTCTCTCTCTCTGACTCTCTCTCTCTCTCTCTCTCTCTCTCTGACTCCCCCCCTCTATCTCTCTCTCTCTCTCTGACTGCTCCCCCCCCTCTCTCTCTGACTCCCTCTCTCTCTCTCTGACTCTCCCTCTCTCTCTCTTTGCAGCCGACTGCTCCTGTCATCCATGACTTTATGACCATGATGGCCATCTGTCACACGGCCGTCCCCGAGCGCATCGATGACAAGATCACCTACCAGGCCGCTTCTCCAGGTAGGAAGCACCCACGCGGCCACGGGTCCACGTCAGGGCTGGGCCTCAGGACAGCCGGGCACATGTCCTCCTCACTACGGGAACAGTGCTAGGTGACAGGATGGTGACAGGCTTGTGAGGGGTTGAACCCCGGCCTTGAGTGTCCCAGACTCATCGCCACCATAACACATTCGAGCAGTCGTTCACCTAGCTGGTTGGAAGTCAAGCACAGAGGGGAATGAAGCTGAACAGCTGCCAGGGTGGAGCTTTTGAGCCTTTGGTGTTTACAGTTAGCTTTAGTACCGGTTCACTTTCCTATGCCTCTAAGAAGTCTCACCCCAGTATCCCAGACATGAAACTGGCACAAAGACGTCAGTGCTACTACTGATAACTGACCCATTATAGAACGCACGGGAGGGTTGCCATGCGGTTGCCAGCCGAGACAAAGCTGCCTGGGTCGAACGATCTGATAAGAGCCCTCGTCAAACCTGTTTTTCTTTGATCAGTCAAAGGCTCAATGCTCCTCAGTGGTGGAGGGGAAACAGGAAGACCAAAGTGGTGACTCATCCAGTCTTTTATCCAGCCAGCTTCCTGCTCCTCAAGATGGCTCTTGTTCACTTGGTCTGTCCAGAGTGAAGCTTGCCTCTGTGAGTTGTGATGTGCTATGACTGTGCAGACCTGTGATCTGACTGTGCAGACCTGTGCTTGTCCCTGCATCAGGAAGCCTCCTGCTTTGCCCCACTCCTCTGGAACAGAGACTGAAAGGACAATGCACAAGAATGTCACTTTCTTGAATTTTTCTTCTTAATGGCACACTACTTGATATTTCAGAGCTGAGAGACAGTTGAACCCTTCAAAGCTTGTTGTATTGATAGTGAGCTGGTAGTTGGTTGTGTTTGTTTTTTGTTTGTTTGTGAGTTTAATAAAGCATGATGGGTAGTGTTGTTTTTTTATAGTTAGATTAATCTCCGAGGCGACCGGGGCGGCTTCAGCCTGACTGACTGTGTTGGACAGCTCTGGTGCCTGTACAGTGATGGGGGAGAGCTAGCAGAGCGCTAGCTGGCTAGCTAAGTGAACTGTAAACAACAGGCAGAAAGGTTTTTCTGGCCCTCCAGCTTCCAACATAGCAGCTACAGGATACCAGTACCCCAGTGTGGTTAGCTGACCTCACTACGGAGATCTGTCTCCATAAATCATTGTTTTATACATAAAACGATGCAACGCGTATTCATAAATGTCAAACTTTCAGTACGTATAGGCTCAGTCGTTCTCAGTGACAGCGTGGAACGCCTGCAGCTCTTCTTCACGGCTAGGTTTGCATGTGTTTTTGTGTTGGGGGGGGTGGTTCTCTCCATCCAGAAGTGAGCCGGGTTCTTCTGTGGTTCCACAGATGAAGGTGCGCTGGTGAGAGCTGCTCAGAGCCTCGGCTTTGTGTTCTCCGGAAGAACCCCAGACGGTGTCATCATGGAGTCGGTAAGAGGACTGTTTTTCTACAGAAGCCTTTCACAAGCTCCACACGGCACGAAACATGTCAAGACAATGGCCTCTGTACAAGTCTTGTGTTGCCTAGACAGAGAATGTCTGTGCCATCCAAAATCGATTCTGTCGTCTCACTCTGGAGAGAATGGAGGCCTTTAAGTGTGGGTAAACCGAATGTTTCTAGTGACTATTACAAAGAGCACTCTAATCCCTCAGGGCTGTCTTCTTCAGTGTGTGTGATGGGTCACAAGGGCAGTCTCCACACCTTCCATGACTTTAAATGACACTGCTGGATCACAGAGGCTGCAGAGCTGCCCTGTGCCCTATCTCCATCAAACATAATGGCCTCCCTACTCTCTCCTGTGATTGGTTAACCTGATGACGACATTTACTGGAGGATGGAGGTGGAGAAAGACAGAGACCGAAGACTTATTCTAATTTTACCCCTGAGAGTGCCAAGTTGCCAAGACATTTAGTTCCTAGTCCCTTAACCTTTTATCAGGCCTTCCAAAGCCCTCAACAACCACTTCATCTGCCTCAATTGTACCTTGTGGTCTCCACAATTAAGGAAATTAATTGAATCTGTGAACTTATTACTCTTCGCTATCAGAATGGGCCAGACAACAGATAAACACCGTTAAAGGGCAATTAAATGAAATTGGACTAGGATCAGGGGGGTGGCTTAAGGTCTGTTTGATAGTTGGCTGACACAGAGAAATTATGGTTTGGAGTTGATGAGTTTTCTGGCAGACTGTTCTGTAGTGACTCTGCCCCCCCCCTTCTTCTCCCTGCCTCTCTGTGTCTGTCTGACTGGACGTTCAGCTGGGAGGAGAGCAGAAGTATGAGCTGCTGCATGTGCTGGAGTTCACCAGGTAAAGTGCCTGTTTTCCCTCTCCATATGAATACCTGGTCTGTTTCTGGATTTGGCCACGTTTTCCAGGACTTTCGTTTGAAGTGGTACTTGCAGGAGCCTGGTGAGCAGACGGCTTACAGTGGAACAGCTGGAGCCATCCTCACATTCCATTTCGCAGGCCGTGAAAGGAGGAGTGAAGGCTTGAACACACCTTCCTGATTGCGGTCCTGGTTCCTGCAGTGGAAGATGTGATAATGATCTGTGGTAAACTCTTAACACCCGGCTGTGTTCTTCCCCTCACAGCGTTAGGAAGAGGATGTCAGTTATCGTGCGCACCTCATCTGGCAAGATCCGCCTCTACTGCAAAGGGGCGGTGAGTGTCTTTGTCTCCGGGTGTGTGTGTGAGAGAGAGAGAACGAGAGTATGAGAAAGAGTGAGAGAAAAGGACTAGAAAAGAGAGAGACCAAGAAAGGGTGAGATGGAGAGTGAGAGAGACTGGAGATTGAGTCCACCCCCTATCCTGTTACTGTATAAAACATGATTTTATGTTGCAGTGAATAACATGCAAATTCCTCAGTCGTCATTCATGCCTTAGTCAGAAACCTTGCAAAGACAAACGAACCCCTAACCCTGACCTGATATGTGTTTCCCAGGACACCGTGGTCTATGACCGCCTGGCGGACAGCTCTAGGTACAAAGACATCACCCTGAAACACCTGGAGCAGTTTGCTACAGAGGGTAAGTGAAGGAACAGTGCCCCCTGCCTGTGGCACACAGGACCAGCCGACCCTGGGAAATCTCCCCTGGTTCCTCTTCCTCTTCCACATGGAGGATAAGGAACTGTATTAACAGCATAGTCAGAGTAGGCATGAGTATAGCTGTGACCAGACCTAGCTCAGTGGTAGGGTATTTAACTGTAGGCCATAAGGTCACAGGTTCAATTCACCCTGCGTGTCACTTTGGATGAAAGAGTCGGCTAAATCAACCCATAATAATTGTGGTAACGGGTGTTCTCTTGCTTGCGTCCAGGTCTGCGTACTCTGTGCTTTGCGGTGGCGGAGGTCAGCGAGTCGACATACCAGCAGTGGCTGGAGGTGTACCAGCGAGCGTCCACCTCCATCCAGAACAGAGCCCTCAAACTGGAGGAGAGCTACGAGCTCATCGAGAAGGTGAGAACACTGAGATTCCACTCGCAAACAGGAAGAAGGACTTTTCTCCAAAACAATGTGCAAATAGCTGGCTGATTGAATGTCTGATGAATGACATTTTGGTGTTCCCTAGTAGGAGATGTACACCAGGTAGTGTGAAACTGAGAGGGGATCCATCACAGTTTCGGTCCCGCTGCCAACAAATAGCCGGAAGTCAACTGCTATCAGCCAAGACATTCCAGCACCGAGCAATCAGCTCGGCAAACAAGATAATGACCTGTTTGTTGACATACCTGCATGCTCAGGTTGCCCTGCGTTAGCTTCGGGGGCAACAAGGCGTCCGTTTCATAGCCGTCCACTCACCCACATCAGGGCGAGGAGGCTGCCTTGATCCAGATCAGCCCTGGTACAACTGAGCCCTTCAGCTTGATTCATGTGGGCCGAGCACACATGGTATCTGGTGTGGGTGAAGGACGCAACTACGGGTGGGATCTGTGGAGCTGGGTCAGGACAAGAGAGGGGGGGGGATGGGTGAGGAGAGGGGGGGGGGATGGGTGAGGAGAGGGGGGGGGGGAGGGAGGAGAGGGGGGGAGGGGGGAGGGGGGGGGGTTGACGGTCGCCCCAGACCCAGGAGGTACAATCGGTTCCCTGTGAGAAACGTCGATGTGGAAGTGCTAGTCAAACACAGACGGCCGTGGTCATAAATCAGCCCCCAGCACTGGGGCCTTCACCACGGCCCACACCAAATGGATTTCATCAATCACAAAGTAAACTGAACGTTTTCAGACGGAGTGAAGGGTGCAGGAGTGTGGGAAGCACACTAGGTGGCACCACAGACATTTAGACTTCTCTTGAAACCCGTGGTCCAGAGAGAACCATGGATGCATCTCAAGTATGAACAGATGTATTTTCTTGATACCTGTTTCCTCATGCACTGAATAATAATTGCATGTAATCAACGAGGTCAACCCTGTACATTTTCAACAATTCAGTCTTTGTCGGTGTCTTAAGATGAGGATACAACAACATTTCCATGACCTGCATTCTGTATGAACCTACAGTCCATGACCTCAGAGAATTCCTGTTTCAAATGTCAAGATTCACATGACTGGCATTAACATTAGTAGAACATGAATGGTTTTTAATTAACAGTCCAAATTAGATTATTTGAAACCTTTTCCAGAAAGGGCCAAACAATGTAAATCTGAGTAATTCAGCTCATGGGGTTGAATTAGTTGAAGGAACTGTAATGCAAATGTTTTGACCATGAACAAATACAACGTAATCCCTCGCGTGGTACCCACAGCCCTCTCGTGTGTGCATGTGTGTGTGGAGGCAGGGGCTCTAGATCCACTGGTAGCCAGGCTCGGGTCACTGTTCTTTGGGGAGGTTTGACCGCTGCACCCCTGGCCTCCCTTCTGCAGCTGGCTCCCTTCTCCTCTCCTGGGTCCTGTCAAAGCCTCAGGCCCATGCTAGCCCCTGACCGGCTTTCAAAGACCCACTGGCTTCCTGAGAAAAACACACAAGAACTACACACACGAGTGTGCATGTGTTTGTGTGTGTCGCCTGCCGAGCGAGAGCTATAGTTCTCTCTTCAGGCGCTTTCTCGCTCTCCCACTCTTTCGGTCTCTCTCTTTCTCTGTCACTCTTTCTTTCTCTCTCCCTCTGCTACCAACAAACACATTACACACAAACCCAGTCTGGCTTCACAGTCTACCCCCCCTCACTACAACCTTCAACCCTCAGTAGTTTTGGGGGCAAAAAACAAGAGCAGCTGACTAGGGGGAAAACAAGAGTGCCAATGAGTGACACAGTCCGGACCCTCATTTTTCTCTGACACTTGACATTGTAAAGCCCCTCTCACATTCAATTTTCCTCTATTCCCCCCCCTCCCCCCACCCCTTCCTCCTCCTCTGCCCTGGTGTTGTGGTGCTGTGTAGAACCTGCAGCTGCTAGGAGCCACCGCCATCGAGGACAAACTCCAAGACAAGGTCCCCGAGACCATCGAGACCCTGATGAAGGCCGACATCAAGATCTGGATCCTGACTGGAGACAAGCAGGAGACGGCCATTAATATAGGTAATGACAGTTCTCCACATGTTATTTCACTTCAAGGAGCTTCACCCATAAAATAGGAGTAGTCCAGGGTTGTCTGGAACCAAAAGCAGATGAAATCCTTCGGAATCACTTTACTACCCAAATGGAAACCCACAGGTGAGTCTGGTCTGTGGTGCCGAGGCCAACCTCAGACAGCCACTTACAGTAAGTCAGCACTGCGGTCCATCCTCACAGCTCCCTGTCGACCTTGCCTCCACCAGCGCGTATGCCTCCTAATGCACATGATGTATTGCCGGACTACATCGACATGAGCCAAAATAACAAACACACGTACACAAACAGCCTCATACATTCCTGGCCACCACAGGGGTTAGACCCTGCCGGGCTAGTCGGAGCCGTTAGAGGGCCGAGGGCCAAGCGTAGGGGCCAGGCGTCCTCTTAGAAGAACATGGGGGCCTGTAGTCTTTAGATGTGGGCTTATTAGGGTACATTGCAAACTGCGCAGACCTCCGAAAACGGCAATCTCCTTAAAAGAGTCTCCGGGAAAATAGATATTTAGAAGGACCTCCGTTTGTGGCCACCTACCACCGTGGGCTGAATCAGCCTTTTGTGCCCCCGTGCCCAGCTGTGAGGAGGCTCTGCACACGCTCACAGGAAGTCTTTTTACAGGCCCGCCGCTTGACTGCGTTGCTCTGTAAAACCCACTCAATATTGACTTTGTTTTTTACCATTTTCCTCGCTGAAAAGTGATCCCCGCTGCCAAGGGCCGGCCGCTCCTTTCAGCACGGCGTGCTGGCGAGGCCGGATCGTCGCCTTCGCTTTCCCATCACCCGCCTCTTCTCCTGGCTGCCCCGCTCCGTGAAAGAAGCTCTCATCTGTAGAAGAACCAGTCAAATCCTACTCTGTTTACCCCGTTTTCAGCTTCTGTAACATGGCCGAGTCTGTTTGGTTTGACTTGCCCAGCAGCAGGAACTGGGAAAATTGACACCGTTTTAGTCCAGTCCGTTGGAAAATGACCTGGAGTGACATAACCACTCTGACACCATATGTTACTGGCAGGCCTGAGCACTCAGCTATGAGATCACACCAAGCCGAGCTGGGAACTGCCCTTGGTAAAAGGCCATGTGCCGTTAAAGGCAGAGTGTGGCCTGGGCTCCATGAAAGCACACTGCCTGCTGGCCAGGCGTGAGGCTAGACTCCATCTCCCATAAGGCAACTGGAGTGAGGACAGGCAAGTAAACAGAAAGGGAGTTAGTTTTGGCCGTGGGGGATGCGTCCCTTCTAGGAGTAGGACATGAAAGGTCAGACACACACTGGCTGCCAACGCTAACACAAGCCCCCCCCCCCCCCACACACACACTGCCCCCCCCCCCCCCCCCCCCCTCTCCCTCACCATGCACTACTGTGGAGTGTACAGTCTGAGTGCCGCTCAGTTCAGTGCCCACAGTGCCGGGAGCCTGCTATGACCACAATTAGCATCTTTTAATGACCTCCCTAGTCGCTCTCTAAGGGGGTTAGTCATGTGACACAGTGTTGCGTTGAACACATTGCCCAACGCCTCTGAGCACTGTGTTGTTTAGGTCTGCCAGGGCTTCACAGAGGGGAGGAGTTTACTTGGTAATATGTAAAAGGTAGTTTAGTTTGAGTCAACTGAGCCTTTTAACATTAACACATTAAATGGGCTGTGGTGGAGGTCACCTAGAGGGCTGAGATGTGGGGTGTGGGGTGTTGAGGTGGAGAAACGTTTTCCACACACCGGCTAATTTTTGGAAGTTTGCAAGTTAACACTTAAGAAAACAATCTGGTTGGCCCAGACCCAGCCCCTGTTTTGTGTTGATTTGAGCTCTGGAAGTGAAACCTGTTCATTTCCTTATACAAGACCCCCTCTGTGTGTCTCTGTGTGTGTGTGTCCCTCTGTGTGTGTGTCTCTGTGTGTGTGTCTCTGTGTGTGTGTGTGTGTGTGTGTGGGCGAGGACAGCCACAGCAGTGTTTATGTAGGATCTCTCTACTTTCCTACTTTACATAGCCTCCCATATATTCTCTCATTCATATAGCTTTAGGTTTTATGGCTAACCCTCTTCGGAAAACAGCGGCCTCCACTTTTTGGTGCGGTCACTCCACAGATGGTGAACTGTGATAGGGCAGGGATTAGGCTGAGGGTTCAGGCCTGGTGTCCGCTTCCCCCCAGGGATCTCCCATGTCTGACCCCTGAGGCAGCCCTGGGCGTCTGTCTCATCCCACAACCAAGATGGCCGCCCCCAGGGGAGCCATGCTGAACAAACAGAGGTGTAACTAGCTCATAAAGCAGGAAGCGGGCATGTAAACATAATCATCAGTCTTGTCTCCAGACTTTGATAGACTGGACCAGGCCGACCCTGGAGTAGCTAACGCATTGGCATGTTTGTTTTTCTTTTCACACCAATTTAGCCTTCGGGAGGACCGTATGGGAGAGAGATCAGATTGTTTAGGGTCATCATTTTGGTTTAGTATAACTGAACAAAGTCGTGTAACGGAGATTTTTGAGGACTTCTTCACTGTTTGTAGTTCATCATTTCTTCTCTTCACATTTATCTCCACAGGACACTCTTGCAAACTGCTGACCAAGAACATGGGCATGCTGGTGATCAATGAAGACACTCTTGACGTGAGTAGATCACATTGTGGATTCATTATTTGATAAACATCTACAAGACCCTTGTCGTTTTCCTTTAACAGTCATCTACATACCAACGTACAATCCTCCATTGTTTCTCCTCTCAAATGAGAATTATAGGTGAAAGCTGCAATAACATTAATTCAAATATGAGAAAGTGATTTTCAATTCCGCCATTTTTGTGTGAACGCCCTCGCTTTCCTCTTGCTCAAGTTTGATTGATTGTGGTTTCACTAAATAAGCCAAGGAGGAAGGCCCTGCTTGCCGAAGGCGATTGGCTGGAACAGAATTGCTGGAACATAATTGGATGGAAAGTAGAAGGCCACTCCAACATTAGAAATTGACATTCTGGCACTGAGCTGCATGTGTTGCTAAAGAACTCTCAGTGGGCCTCATTAGCTTACATAACGTGTTTATAGGGGACACAACTTTTCATTTTATACTGGAAAAAACGTACCTATTGTACCTTTAAGGGTTTAGCATAGTTTCGACGTGTTCACTTCTTCTCTGGTCTCTCACTCATCACTCAGTGTTCCAATCTGTCACAGCTCCCTCTCAGCCACTATCCTGATCATAATCCTTCTCTCGCGTGAAGAAAAACACGACCCCTCGGCATGTTTGCCCCCTGGTCTCTCTAAGAATGTAAATCCTCACTACCACAAATATCGTGACCCAATGACGGGTTAATCCGAGCTTAGGACTCCACGCGCTGTGTGTTCCTGTGAGTGCTGCTGATCTGTATCAGCCTGGCAGCGTAGTCCCTGGATGTCTGCTGGAGGGTGGATGAAGGGCGGCTCGGGCCGACGTGCCGGTCCAGCGCTGGAGGTTTGGGACTGGAGACTGGGTGTTTGGAGGAGGGCTCATCCTGTCAACGTGTTGTCAAAGCAACTCTCTGAGAAACGTCAGGTCTGAGCTGCTAACACCTCGCCCGGTTGGCCGGTTTTGACCTCTGGCCTGATCATAATTTCTCTTTGTTCGTTAGTCTCCTCAAACCCCACATCTATTTACCCATCTGTCTGCTTCTGTCTATATCCCTCCCGCCCCCGTATGTCTCTCACTCTCTCTCACTCTCTCTGTCCAGAGGAGATAACCCTATCCAGGGAGGATATCTCTGTCAGAGGGAATCCTGTGAACTCCATCTAGTCACAGGCCCTGGGGGAGATAAAAGGTTTTAGGGGCCAAACGAGAGTGGACCAGATAGATTCCAGGAGCCTGCATGTCTCTCTTTTGCAATGAATCCCTAAACAGTGAAGAGAAGGCCGGAGGGAAAAACACGCACACAAGCGCATCTCTTTTTACGCCCTCTGTGCGGCCCATCTGAGGGGTCACCTCAGACTCTCAAGACTCTCAAGACTCTCCCGCCGGGGCGGGAGAGTCTTGTCTGTTGTCGCTGGGAAGGAAGAGCGCCGACCTGCTGCTGCTCCTGGGAGAGGAAGCGGGGGAGAGGAGCCGAGGACGGAGGAGGAAGCCCTCGCCGTGTGGGACGAGGGAGCGCAGGGATGGAGGAGGAAGGCGGGGGGGGAGAAAGTCCGGGGAGGGGAATGCGGCGACGACGGACGGCCTTCACTCTGTCAGCTGGTCGTTTAGCATGATAAATGAAGTGGAGGTAGAAATCGCAGCCTCGCCGTCCGTAAAGCACGGCAGAGCGCCCCTTTGAAATGTCAGCTCCCATTCTCCTGTGGCTCCGCAGATGCTTACATAGGGGTTGTTTGTTAAAACACGGACCACGAAAATCACCCGCCCCCTCTCCAAAGTCGGCACTCGCTGAGCGAAGAGCTGGCAGGGCTGGGAACTGGAGTGCTCTCATGTTGCGAAAGCAAGTAATTGGAGCAAGTCTTCCCTTCTGCTGTTTAGAAAACGGTTATCAAAGAGAGGCAACGTTTTAGACGGCTTGAAAGCCCACCTAAACATCCTCTGCGTTAAATCTTTCGATCCCAGGAGAAGCAAATTGAAACGTGTTATACAACTAGGAGAGGGAGCGAGGGGGCCATTAAGTGAAGCTTCAACTCCTGCTCAGTAACTCGTTTAGCCAGAGGACTCAACGGAGGGCCAAGGTCTGAGAGTTTCCACATGGCCATAACATGCAGGCCCTCTCTCTCCAAACAAGTGGACTCTGCAGATGCAGCGCTGCAGCGTTTGGACGTGCAGTGCTGCAGAGGGGTCAGATGGGAGCGGAGGCAGGCAGAGAACAGGATGATTTGGTGGAAGATGTCTTTTCAGACATCACTAGGCCCTCGTCCTGATGTCGGGGGACAGGTGGAGCTGGTAAACCGCCGTCTAGACATGATCTGAGCGGGAGTGTATGTGCGTGCCGTGTCCATCTCAACAGGCCAGAATTTCTCCTTCCTCTGGTGCCTTCATGTCTGTATTAGACAAATGTCATCATTTCCTTTTTACCCCCAAATCCCCATCAAGTGTGTCATGTCCTGTTGGCTAGATCACTCAAGAGCTACATCAACACTGGAGCTCAGTCTTGATGGAGGCTCTCATGTATTTCTGAATGGACTCCATACAGCCTCTCCTAAACCAAACACCACTGAGTCACATAGGCTAAAATTGCTGGTATAGCCATAACAAAGAGGCTTTAAAAGGAGGCAACTTGCATTAGACCTAGAATTCCTCAGTGGAAATGAGGGTCCCTACTTGAGGAAATGGCCTTAGTGTTTAACCGCTCTAATCATGTTTTATGATAAATAGCTTACACCCGAACACATGCAGTACACTCTCAGGAGATGTCGTATACAAAGTATATATACATGCGGCACGGCCATACGCTGGTGTTTGGTTTGAAATGCGGCCTTGTTTCATCTCCCAGGTCAGGGAGCTCTCCTCCTTCTTCCAGGGCTGGATACGGATGTCCAGCACGGTGCTTCCTCTGTGTTGGCTCTCCAAGAGCGAGGGCTTGCGCACGTACACGTGCACGCTCATCTTCCCCTCCGGCCGGCGTGCGTCTTGGTCCCTGTCAGGGACTGCCATGCTCTTGTAGGACTCGTCACGTCTGCCCTCCTCCTCCCTGGCTCTCTTTCTTTCCATCTCTTCCCTTCATAACCCTTTCTTGGCCTTCCTTTTAAGCTCTAGTTTCAGACCTTAGTTATGCCAGGGAAAGGTTTTGCGTGGTCCCGTTGGTGCAATCTCACTGTCCCAAGGTGTCTGACCTCCTCACCTTCCCAGGACCCCTCCCTCCTCACCTCAGCTTCTCTCATGACCAGCCAGCCACCCAGAACTCATAATTGTCACGCCTGGCCCGACCATCTGGTGAATGTGTTAGGTGTGACCTGAGGTGGCGATTTCTGGTTAGAAGGACCCAGTCGGGTCTCGTAACTCTGTTGAAGGTGTTCACACACACACACACGTGTTGGCCACATAACGCACGCACATCACACTCAGACCACCCCCTGAAATATATGAGACCTCACTGAGTGTGGGACCTTTTCTCCAAATCTGGTTCATAAACCGTGCTTTGCCATGGGGCTTTGTCCATACATAAATGGACATTTGTTGTTGTTCTCTTCTGGTTTCTTCCGCTGTTCTCGCATGATCTGAGTTTGCAGCAGCTGTTATGAAGCAAGTACAGCTGGTGGACAGAGATGCTGGGAAACAGAGTTGTTCTGGTCCTTCATCTTATCCTCGTTTCCAAGTTCACTTTGTGCATCCCAACTCATCTGCATGCTTGATTTCCTGCATCACGAAACTCCTAACGTTGTTAGAATTGTTGAAGGTCCGTTTACACAATTCAATTTGAAATGTTGCGTGTTGAACCGTAAACAGGAAGACGTCAGTCTTATCTTATGTTTCCTGGCATGAGCCCAGTTTAAAGGAAGTCCACCAGTGCACCAGCAATACGTTTCTTTGTCACGCTGCATTTGTGCAGTCACGATGATGGGGTTCATCACCCTGGCTTTAATCAGACAGCAATCATTAAAATGGAGGGACATTTGACAGAGCTTATCTGCATTTGCAACCATGTAATGAGTTGCTCAGGTTGAGTCAGTGTCATTTCCCAGCAGGAAGACTGGGTAAGATGAGATGAGGTGGTGTGTGTTTGCTAGTAATGAATGCACATGCACAGCTCCGGGACTAGATGCCAAACATCCTCTCCCACCCTCCAAACACGAGCGTGGAATAGTGGTGGAATAGTATTTCATCTCTGTTGTTATAAGAGACTGATATTTTCCTTCTGTTCAGCCAACAGTCTGGCCTCATCACAGCACATGTAATCCTCGCCCTACTTCATAAACACGTCCCGTCAGTACCTGCTCCGGCCTCTCCTGTAAGGGATCTGTGATTGGTTTATCCTCCTGATGACCTCACCATCTGGCTGAAGATGGAAGGATTTTTTTCTTCTTTTTTTACCCCAAATGAAAGGATGACATCATGGCTTCTGTCCACCCCAGGCTTTCCTGAGTGGCGGATGCTGGAAGTCCTCAACGTGAGCACGTAATCCAGCTGGTGATGCTGGTGTTTCTATCCTTTCAGCCTCGCCCCGTCATCACTGCAGCATATATCATCAGACTTGAGAATACATCCATTCAGGGTTCTGAACTTCCACCCCATGGAGAAGTCGTGTCTTGGCCAAGATCTGAGTCCCCTCCACCGGGCCTGTAAAACATGGCCGAAACAGGTCAGGCAGCTGCCGTACTGCAGCTTAAAGCGAGCTCCAGGAGTGGACATACCATGGCTTATCTTTCTAACAGGCCTGCTTGATTTAGGGACGTAGACAGCCCTGAGCTTCTCAGAATGGATGGGCCTGCTTCGACTTACTGTACCTCACCAGCCTGTCTCTGACTCGGCCCCTGAAACCTGAGCAACATGCACGGGATCCTGTGTGACCCAGCCTGGTCTGGCTTCTAGACTTGAAACGCTCATCGCCTGGATCTGTGTGACATCCGTTGTCTCGGGTGTCTGCGCTCGCAGGAGACGATGCGTTTACGAGCGCTGCTCATGGCTCCAGCAGATGATCTGGGAATCATGGGATTTGTATTTTTTTTATGGACGAAACCATACGATGGTTCAGTGCAATCTCCAGCCAAACATAACCCCTCCGCCTGCACATGCTAACCCTTACAATAACAGTCTCCGCTTTAAGGCCTAGTCCGTATTGGAAGGATCGTTTTCAGAGTTGAAACATAACACTAACAGAGAGGTCAAATACAGGATCTGTATTTTTCATGTCAGGGGTGATTACATTTGTCCAGGTTTAATCAGCCTGCGGAAATATTCCTGGCTTCCAGTTTGAACTAATTCAGCTGACTTTTGGCATTCCTGAAAAATGGTTGTAAAACCCAGATGAATGGACAGACAAGGGTGATGAGAACAAATGATTAAAGTGCTTAAGAAAGCAGACTCCCTCCCTCGACTGCTGTCAATAACAGTTAATACCATGTGAAGTCACGCTCTTTCAAATGTGCCATCAAACTCGTTTTAAAAGAAGCATAGCATGTTTTTCGTTGGTAGTTGTTATTTTGTACGTTCTGTCTATGTATTAAGTAATATAAACTAATATTTTATCTGACTTGCACAACATTACTATATGGGAAAATGAGACTTATTGTTATACCATTTATGGTCATCGAAGGGTAAAGTATTACATTCATGCAATTTACTATCATAATATTAGAAAATATGTTGAAATATTTTGCCATGGTTTTGGTGTAATCATAAAAATATTTGTATTTGTGCTTTAACAGGCCACCAGAGAGACTCTCAGTCACCACTGTGGCATGCTGGGAGATGCCCTCCACAAGGAGAACGACTTTGCCCTCATCATCGACGGAAAGACGCTGAAATACGCCCTCACGTTTGGAGCACGGCAATACTTCCTTGACCTGGCCCTGTCCTGCAAGGCTGTGATATGCTGCAGGTAAGAGCAAGGCATCATGGGAAATCTAGACTTCATGAAGAATTCCCTCAGGTGACTTGTCAGGACACCCTTACTTCACAGGTACCCCCACAGTGATGCGGTCAAATATCTGTCAAACTATTTATATACTTTTCAGGTAGTGACTCGAATTTTACTTCACATGTCTGCCTTGATTGAAATGAGACTCCTGGTGGTGAAAATTGACTAACCCAAACCCTTAAGGCATTGCATGGGAGGAGCAAATCAGGTCAAAAGGAAAGATTTTAATGTATTAGTCTTTAGTTTGCCATGTACTTTCCAACTGCAACTTAAAACCTGAGGTAGTCAAATTAAAAACATCACCTCAAATGATGACGGGGTGCTCTGTTGATCTGCCCTGGTCACATAAATAAAAGGAAGTACTTAAGCGGCCAAGCGACCGTGACCAAGTCTGGGCCCAAAATCAGCGCCATGCTCTAAGAAAAACAACAAACTACAGGTGCCACTGCCTCCATCCAGCACATGACGTCAGCCTGTTTCTTCCTCCGAGTCTCTCCTCATTACACAGCCCAGGACCGCCAGCAAACCCCCGAGAGATGAATGGAGTCTCTTTAAGCATGTAGAAAACAGCATGTAAATGGTCTCGAGGGGATTCGCTAGCTAGCGTAACGATGACATCGCGTTTACGACACTTCCTCGAGAGACCCGCCGTGCTGTTCATCACTTTTAAAGGGCGGCCAGCGGAGGTAGCGCTGCGTGGTCGGGGATGCTCCCCTCCAGCCTCGCTGTCTGTCCGTCTCTGAGGGGGGGGTGGGGGAGAGTTGGGACGCCTCATTAAGGAAGGGTTTGCAGGATGGGGCAGATGAGCCTCTAGTTTACTGGTCCAGCCAGGCAGGGGCAGCCAGGCAGACAGAGGTCATGGGGATTGTCAGACTGGAGGGGAACGGCAAAACGTCCACGAGGCCGAATTATTAGCCGGAAAATGAGATTAATTGCCCATGTTAGTTTGGAGAAATGTGGACGGCTGTCCAGGAGATCCTCCGTTGTGAGCGCGCTGTCTGGCTTTGTGCACAGCTGCTACCAGGTGGAATAACAGACATGTCTCAAGTTTATACAGGGAAATACCTCATGTACTCAATCACACTGACTTCACTGGAGCTTCCTGTGTTGCCGCTGTCCTCAGGGTGTCTCCGCTGCAGAAGTCGGAGGTGGTGGAGATGGTGAAGAAGCAGGTGAAGGTGATCACGCTGGCTATAGGCGACGGCGCCAACGACGTGGGCATGATCCAGACGGCTCACGTAGGCGTGGGCATCTCCGGCAACGAGGGCCTGCAGGCGGCCAACTCCTCTGACTACTCCATCGCCCAGGTGAGGCTCAAGGGGGTGGAGGGCCCGGGGGGGGAGGGGCACGGGGGGTGGAGGGGCACACCTGGCATCACAGGTTGACCTGAGCCACCCAGGACATTCTGAGCCGGAAGAGGAAGCAAGAGCTGCGAGGGTTAGAGTGTTTTGGGAGAGGTGATTGGAGGTTCTACGATTCGAAAACGGTGGCCCGAGTTCAAAAGAAAGACCTCAAATCGAGAGTGCGGTTGTAGCCAACAAGGAGTTAAAGGTGGTTGCCAGGTGTGCAGCTCCTGTGCTAGATCAGATTGGCTTACACGGGTGACCAGCAGCAGAACAGGCTTCTGTTGACACCCCAGCGACATAGAAACTGATCCAGGCAGTCCTATGCAAACATATTCTGGTATCCAGGTAAGCATTATCACTGAAACTCATCATCTTACACATGCTGTACTCCAGAGCCAGCATTGTGCCACGCAACAAAAGCCACTGAGGTCTTATATCATGGACCCAACTCTGCAGCGTCCTCCTCACTGTCCTCCGTGTTGAGATAGCTCAGGGCCACAGCAGGGGGAGTGGGCCCATAGCTCACTGCTTCACAGAGCGTTCTCAAGCATCCAGTTACTCTCACTGAGACTGCAGCTTGTCCTAAGTGCCACAACCGTCCAAATGACATTTACAAATGGCATTTCCTAGAATCCATTAAATCAGTTGCAACCCTGCAGCGGTTCCAGTTTCTTTTCGGACATTGATTGATTTGTCCTTATTGGTGTACCTTCGCCCTACTACTTTTGTTAGCGTTTAGCGACGAACCCCCGTGTGATGGAGATTCAGCCCGTATCAAGTCTGCAGTACAGTGTGCTCCCCTCAGCCTGCAGTACAGTGTGCTCCCCTCAGCCTGCAGTACAGTGTGCCCCCCTCAGCCTGCAGTACAGTGTGCTCCCCTCAGTCTGCAGTACAGTGTGCTCCCCTCAGCCTGCAGTACAGTGTGCCCCCCTCAGCCTGCAGTACAGTGCCCCCCTCAGCCTGCAGTACAGTGTGCTCCCCTCAGCCTGCAGTACAGTGTGCCCCCCTCAGCCTGCAGTACAGTGTGCCCCCCTCAGTCTGCAGTACAGTGTGCTCCCCTCAGTCTGCAGTACAGTGTGCCCCCCTCAGCCTGCAGTACAGTGTGCGCCCCTCAGCCTGCAGTACAGTGTGCGCCCCTCAGCCTGCAGTACAGTGTGCTCCCCTCAGCCTGCAGTACAGTGTGCTCCCCTCAGCCTGCAGTACAGTGTGCGCCCCTCAGCCTGCAGTACAGTGTGCTCCCCTCAGCCTGCAGTACAGTGTGCTCCCCTCAGTCTGCAGTACAGTGTGCCCCCCTCAGCCTGCAGTACAGTGTGCCCCTCAGCCTGCAGTACAGTGTGCCCCCCTCAGCCTGCAGTACAGTGTGCCCCCCTCAGCCTGCAGTACAGTGTGCCCCTCAGCCTGCAGTACAGTGTGCCCCCCTCAGCCTGCAGTACAGTGTGCGCCCCTCAGCCTGCAGTACAGTGTGCGCCCCTCAGCCTGCAGTACAGTGTGCCCCCCTCAGCCTGCAGTACAGTGTGCCCCCCTCAGCCTTGTTGTAAACACCTAGCTGGTTGGGAAGCAACACAAAACGCTCGCTGCAGCATTCTCAATCTAATCACCGTTATCGGCAAATGATTACACCGAAAATATGACATGCACCACATGCCCTAAATAGAAGGATTATCAGGAGCCCATTTAGATATTAGCCTGTAACCCTGGGAGAGCAGAGCCCCTCTCTCACTCTCTCCCCTTTTCAACAACTTCAGGAAAAGTTAAGACCCCACTATCAAACTGTGACCAGAAATGTTTGGAATGTGTGGAGGAAGACCATGCCCTCTGCTCCTCAGCACCCCTAAAGATCCCGGCTGTCGGACACTGATAAGACCGTTCCTTGATTTCCTTCAAAAGGTTCCTTCCGTTAAATGCTTCTATTCCGGGCTGGATTCCAAGCCCCCCATTCTAGATCACAACGGACCTTTTTGACAATGCATTCTGTGTGATGCCTGAATTACACTCGCTTGTTATTCATTTATCTTGGCCTCTTCTTCTCTCCCCTCCGTCGCAGTTCAAATACTTGAAGAATCTACTGCTGGTGCACGGAGCCTGGAACTACAACCGTGTGGCAAAGTGTATCCTGTACTGCTTCTATAAGAACATTGTCCTCTACATCATCGAGGTAAGCCCCTGAACCCCCATGACGCTACACACTGAGGTCATATTCAGCCGCAAGCTTAATTGGCGTACATGGTGAATGTTCCACATGGTATTATCACGTCAAAGCAAATCGTTCCCATTAGGTTTTCCATGTTTGTGTTTCTAGTGACTGGCCGTACACATTACCTGCCAAACTGAGTCGGCTCCAACATTCGCCTTAATGAAACAAAATCCATTTGAGCTGGAAAGTAGTGTTTAAGAACCCTGAACCAAGCCTAAAAGAGATGGTCGAAATGGTGCTGCCTCAGCTTGAAGCCCACAGCGCTGTGTTTGTGTTTGTGTGTGTCTGTGCGTGTGCGTGTGTGTGTGTGTGTGCGCGCGCGTGTGTGATGGCTACTGACAGAGTCCAGACCCTGTGCTGATAGCAGGTTCAGAGCTCCGACCAAGAGCGACCTGACAAGTCGAGGGTTCACTATCAGCGTCAGCTCTGCCACAGGGGTGCCGAGACGTTTTGATCTACGGCCCTCACACACTGGGCGGAGGGAAGCTGCACCTCTGGAAGAGCTCAGGGTCTTCTCTCCAGTCTCTGAACGCTGCTGACGGGTCCTGGCTCTCAGCTCGGTGTGTACAGACCTGCGTCGGACCGGCTCATTACAGGCAGGGGTTAAGGCCTCGCCAACCGAGGTCGTTCAAATCCTCAAATACACAGAGAGTTTTCTTTAATCGCAGCTCTCCAGCCTTCCTCCATACTGTCGTTCCCCTGGCCTTAGATAGGGAGGAAGGGAGGGGGGGAGGGAGAGGATGGTAGGGGTGGAGGGGGAGGGGAGTGGTAGTGGGGGAAGTGGGGGGGAGGCCTTTCCTAGCAGAGACACAGTGAATTACACGCTCCCTCTCTGTGGAGTGAGACATCAGTGTCTCCCTGGGTGAGTGGACCTGGCCTGTGGGCCAGCTATGCAGGGAGCAGGGGAGATCAGCCAGATGTCATGAGAACGTCCCCGCTGACAAACACCCCTCCGCATTTATGAGACCGAAGGCTTGTACCGTTACAGCGGCACAACCCGCCATAGAAATATGACCCTGTTAAAATGTGATCTTTTTTTTTTTTTTTTTTTTGCTACTTGACCTCTGAACTTGTTTTTCATCCCTGTTTTGGTTTATGTGCCGTGGTAAATCTCTAGGCCCTTTCAGATTCCTGTGTCTGCATCTGTGAGGGAAAGCTTGACTGGCTCTATGGTCGAGGCCGGTTCCTTCACTCGGTCATGCTTTCAAATGACGTTGACTTTTTCCTCTTTGTAACTTGGCACTACTTCTAACACGGGCCAATTGAAGAGGCTTTGATAATGTTACCTTCTTTAATGATGGTAAACTAGCTTTATTGACACTGCAACAGGCACACCATTATTGTTTTAGGGCACCTCCTTATACATCTTTGCGTTTTTTATTGTCTCATTTACTGCTTCACTCTGAGACATTGCACATGCACTGATCAGCTGATCAACATCAAATAACTCTTTTGGATATAGAGC